>NW_019213072.1:0-10936 GCF_002532875.2 Varroa jacobsoni | reverse complement strand
CCTATGCGCAATATTCATTTACGAATTTGGAAAAAAGCGTACTTATTAGAAACTACAAAATACTGATAGCTTGAGCGATCCGTCATCACATTATTATGTCGTCCGCCTAAAAAGTAGCATTTACGTTCCTTTATACGTAATATATTTCTATGACATAATTTCTGGGAATTAACATCGTTTCCAGGTTGAAGAGCAAACCGGTGAAGGTGACGCAGTTCGTTATTATGAACATACCGTCGCGTTATCGCATACCGTCCGATTTTTGCGCTACAATATTAGACTGTTCGACCCTCCGTTGCCACTCGATCTTGTACGATGTGAAGCTCTTCAAAACCTCGATACTGACACGTGCCGAAGACTCCTCAACAAAAACTACAAGTATGCATGGCCGTACATGTACATAATTATGATGATTTTGACAATTTTCTGTAATACGACATTTAGTTAGCTTTAGTTTGTTAGTTATCGTCGTTAGGCGGACAGTAGTTTACTAGTTGTTGTAACACATTGTTTGCAGGGAGAACATCTGCTTTGCTTGGTTACTATCGGTAGTGACATAGCCATAAAGAACCTAAACGGCAACTACATCTTGCAATATTTAACTTGTCGCACCACTGATTTTATTAACATTTCATCATTTTGCAGTTTGCTGATCTCAATGGCGCCTCTGTCGAAGGAAGTTCGCCCAGTGACAGGTTGTTCTCCGTGTCATCTGGGCCCACCTATTCCCGAAGTGAACTCCCTGTGGTTTAAGTTGTTTCTTTATAACTTAACTCGACAGGGTCCCACCTCGGTTCTACTTACACGAGGGAGCCGTCTTCGAAAACTACCCCGAGAGTTATTGGTGAGAAAGATATATTTCGTATAGCCTAATTTAATTGTTTCGACTGTTCTATATGCATTCACGGCAGCACTGTATCTCCTTTATGAAATGGTGTTGAACAAAGTTGATTTATTTTTTTCTCTTTGACCTCCAATTTTGCGTGAAATGAATAAATAATTATTCAGTCCCGGCCAATTAAGTTTTTTTCCAGATTTCATATTTCGATACGAAGAAATATGCAACAGTAGTGGTAAACCTCTTTTGTTATTGTTGATAGCCTTACGAGAAAATCACGTTAACGAATTGGGGTCACGATCCTACGACCATTGTGTCGGCGTCAAGCCTTCCAACCATCAATGAGTTTCTAACTTATTCGGCCTCGATGGTTCAAGCCTATGATCTGCAACAAGACAAAGCTTATCTTCCATTCCCGTTCGACTTGCAGAAGGAAGTTGAAGCTGGTACGTATTTGATCTTATCTAAAGTACTAAGTTTGGTGAAGTGTTACATATTATGAGCTTTGTACTCCAACTATTCCAATATCGTACTTCCTTGCACTTTTCCGTATTCTTCATTTAGCAGAATCATTGCACAGATAGAAAACACTAAAGATTATTATAGCACAAGGATCGATATACCTAAAGAATTCGTTTCGTCGCCATAGCCTCTTGTACCTGTCCCTGATATGACAAACAAAAGTTATTCATTTCAAGGAAATGAGCTGTACTCGTTGGAGTGTGTTCGAACACTTTACACGGAACTAGACTTATCCCATCAATGTGGATACATCACGTTACTTTGTCCTCGAAACCGGGATAGCGGACAAGTCAGTGGCATAGGAGTATCTTCCAGAACGAATACTAGTAGTAATATAACAACAGAATCAAGCACTGCTTCTTTGTCTGGACATAATGAAGTTGACCTTGGCCCGAACTTAATTTCGGCGCATCCAGATACGCCAAGCACTTTCTCCAATAGTAACAAACAGTGCGTGTCAGCTACATCGGGTGGTCATGTACTACTCGACTGCACGTTCGGTCTTCCGCTGTTTGACGCACAGCTCAACGAACGTGTGTGTCAGCGAATCGTCGAATTTGGTCTATGCACAGAAGATGCCATGCGAAGGCTGACTCAAAGCTCGAGGAAGCTAGCGCTTAAGCTACTAGAATTCATCGATCAACACCATGTAAGAAAAAAAACGCGATTTTTTAATAATGGCAATAGATTGATACCGCAATGTTCTGAAAGTTCCGGGTATGATGAAGCAACGGGTGCAGAAAGACATGAACATGCAAGTGGACAGGAAAACGTTGAATTCCTAGAGGAATATCGCGAATGTTGTGACTTCAAGCTTAGTGAGCCTCGTAGACCCTCAACATTTTTGACCCTTCGTACTTATTAAAAGTCGCCGTTTAATTCGTTCATATGGTATGAATTTCGTTCCAGGGCGACTGCTCATTGGATCAGCAGAGCGATATGGTACCTCTCCCTACAGAAGGTCTTATTTTCAGCGACGGAATGCTGCGGACGCTGTAACGCACGAGTTGCCCAGTCCAGTTATAACCTTCCCTTCCCCAAGCCTTTGTTGATTTGTCTTTAACCCATGGTCATCACCTGTCGCCTCAAACGTGGCCTATTTTTCGCCCCTTGCCAATTTGTTGACCCGGAACACCGCCGATTAATTGATTGTTAGCCATCCTTGTCGAGTACAAAAATAAATCCAACAATACACACGGCACACATTTATATATAAATAGACAAAAAGCGTTTTACCGAATGCGGCCTTCATGCTAATCTTTTTTGCGACATTTTTTGCGTTTCCGTAATTTATGCCAAAAATTGTCATACTTGGATAGCTTTCAGCTGAAATCGGATTAGTTATTTATAACTGTTTTATTCCTGCTTGTAGAACAAATAATGCGAAAAATGTCCGCATTATGTACAAAATATTGAAATGAGCTTGGGCAAAGGTTGGAACAGACAGATATGTACTTTTCAGAGCGTTACGGGTATGTCAGAAATCGCTACCGGTAGCCGCGTTGTACAGTGTTACCGCACGATTACAGTGTTCACCGTCATAAGTTTAACAAATTCAGTCTAAGTAAGGTCGCAAAAGAGTTAGGGCTTACACTTTTTTAATTTCTTCATGCAACCTTCGTATTTTATTTGATTTACTGCCTTATTAGATTTATTAATAAGGCAGCATTTTTAGCTATCGCTTGCCCTCAAACGTATGCATGCACTTGAATGCTGTTAACACATAAATATATGGCTACAGCGTCTTTTACCTTTTTTTTTTTAATTATTTTGCAGCCAACCCGACGTAGAGAAATTGTGAATTAAACAATTATGACTAAGTACATCTAAAACAAAACAATAATCCTTACAACTGATTCACCTGAACATGCATTTTTATTTTCTGCGTATTCTTCGCTGACCGCACACTTATGATTGTGCTGACCAAATCGAAATCTTCCGACTTGATTTTAATAAGCTATTATATGCTCTCGACGATATGGTTTTTACAACCACATTATCATTTTACGACGTGACATTCAATATGATCGTAGAATTAAGCGATCTGAGATAGTATACACAGAACAGAACACAATTTTTAACGTGACACACATTCCACAATGTAAGAAGTACATCAGTAACAAGTGTTACTCTTACGACGTTTATCGTTGATATAAACTTCGCTGAGCGAACATTGCCAAGTAAGCTGACGTCCGTTCGTTCATATTATTTGATTTACAAACAGAAACGTGGCGTGCTTTAGAAAATGTTAGTTAAAATTACAATTTTGTGTACCTGTAGAGGTATACATAAATATGTTTATATATAGTTAGATGAATGGCAAATATAATATAGACATAATAGGCAGTGTTTCATGAAAAGAGAATTAAAAAGTGGATATACATATTGATTATGTAGTGACCGCGGTGATTGATATCAATAGTAATGATGTATTTATGATTCTGTGATGGTGAAATAATGGCCTTTAAGACTGAGGGAAGGAGTGCAATAGTAGAGTGCATATGACCACAACTACATACCAAAAAAGGGAGAATTATTATTGTAATAAAAAATTAGATGCAATGGAGAAATAAATGGTGAGTGAAGACAAACGACATAGAACATGTTCGGTAGCACTGTCCGTGTACTTTATTCAAAGAGTATTTTTATGACCTAATAGCCAATAAAATACACCGAGATGGTTTGTGTGTGTTTTACAGTTAATTTCATTTCTTTATAGTATAAGTAAATTAACAATTTAGTATTAGCGTTTTTGACTTTCATTTCAATACTACGCATTTCTTCGAGCTCAAAATGCTGCCGAAACAAGCTAATGAACAGTAACGATGTTAGTGATAAAAGAACTGCTAGAAGAAGAATAGTTTGCAAAATATGGGAACTAAAGAATGTCATCCACTTTGGCCGACCGTCTGAGTTTGATAACAACTAAAAACACTTTTGAAGGAAAATAGCCGCCAGAAGAAATTGGCCGACTGGTTGCAGCCGCATGACCATCGTTTTCCGCCTAACATTTTTGGGGCTTAGACAAACGCTTCATTAACTTTCTAAATTTAGCAAGAGATTATATTTTAATATTATATTTCAGTATCTCGCCCGCCGTCGAGTGTCACGCGGTCAGAGTGGTCGATTTTTGCTTAGAATTGTGATGATGATAGGCAATGTTTATATATCAACACGAACCAGAGACTAATATAAGTTACTTTGGAAGCATAGCCAATGTCTAGTATCTCACCAAATCCCTATCCAAAATGACTGCGAGGTTTAATCCACCGGAAACTGCTTCCTGCGAACCAGACAATTGTGTTTGCTTATTGTTTATTGTGTTGACTTGGAGGTATTCAAGAGAAAAGAGCCGACAAAATCGGATTACTTGACTTTATGACGAGCCAAGGCTTTACACGGCAAACATCATCAAAGCTGCCCTCCTGACTCTGAATAAAAGATTTCCTTACACCCTCCAGGTACAAAGAAATTTTCAGAAATGTCATTCAAGAAGAATCTCCGGATCCCGCCCCGACGTATTTTACGGGGTCATTTTATGTTTAATAGCAAGTGAAGTTGAAAACTGCTCATTCTACCGTGTGAAGAGCCTCAAAACCTGGCTGGACGAATCCCTCAATACCGTTCTAAAATTTCTAGTGAGAAAGAAACAATTGATTAACAGATGGCAGAAAGTTGTGAACAATGATGGGGGACACATGGCATGTTTACTTATTGTCACAGGAATAAATTTTTTATTATCCTGGCAAAAAGTAAGCGGGCACGTATTTCTTAATCATTTGAGCTACTAAATGAAACTCCACCTAGTGAGAGAAAGGTCTCATATATTTACGCATCATTTATAATACAGCCGTAAGTAAAGAAAGATAAGCTATGGAATAATGGGTCAACCAATGGATAGCTTTTATGACATCTTTGTTAATTAAAATAAGCCATTATATATTAGGCATGTTGCCATAATAACATTATTATTACTACTTGGCTTCCATTTTATTACTCTGGAGCAATTAAATCGTTTGGCCAACTCTTAAAAACTAGCCTCAACAACCAAGAGCGGGATGTACATTATATGTAGTCAGCACTATGATTTTTAATAAATAATATATATTTCTACTTGGAAATTACAATGTGAAGGTGCTAGTTCTCTATGCAGCGTGCTTATCGGTGCAGGCTGTATCGAGCTTTATACATTATAACACAATACAATGACTAGGCAAATATTAGAATTCGAGTTGCATGGATTCTTGAACAAAAGCCTTCAAACTGCTCGTTTTCTACGATTTTATTTGTGCGTTGAAACACAAATATAAGCGTAGATTGACTTTTTCCAAAAATTTCTGCATGTCAGAGCGGATATTACTGGTTCCAGGAACTTGCCGAAAGTAGCGTGTACATATTTTAATATGTGATCTCTTCTATTGTTTACGCACTAAACTAAACATTTTGGGAGCGCTTTTTAATAGACATACATGCTTCCCCTATTCTAAACACAGTTCGTGGCGAACCCATTTGTTAAATTTTATAACACGTCCTTTGAGTAATCATATACTGCATCAACAGGAAGCGCTAGTAATGCTAGTAGCTGCTATAGTAATGCTTCTTTTTCATAGCAACTCGTTTTTTTGTATTTGAGGTACTAGAGTATTGTAGTCTCTTCTGAAGTCTTCAGCCCCTTAATTTCTATTGGGAAAATAATTGCACCAGCAACTAGCTAATCTTCCATTAAAGTCCTCCTTGCTTTGCCAGTCTTTGATAGACGCCCGAGCGCTCTCGCTCCTAAAAGATAAAAGCTTAATCAGTTAGGGTTGATTTTCAACACTGCACCATATCTTTGCTTTTATTCTATTTTTTTTTTTACAACAATATTCAGCCTATCACCGTAGATACGTAAGAGCTTTATGTAAGCATTTGTGAAATCTCATTAGCTAATAAAGTTGTAGATTAACGCTTATTCAATGTTCTACTTTACTAAATTTCCACACAAACTTACGCATATCATAAATCTATTAAACGATTTTATCGTAGATGCATGTTGTGACCGTTTTGTGACATGTATTTGCGTTATCCCCATGATGGTACAGTTTGCCCATCGAATTTAAGAACACTTAGTGAAGTGGTCTAGGTTAGAAATCAAGCGTAGGCACATTTGATTTCAAACTGTGAATCAGCGCCTTAACATAATATTTCATAGCAATAGAACAGTGAAAAAAGTTATCGGCGCTGCGCATGAAGAAGTTATAGATAGTGGTAGTGCCAGGCTGTGGCCCATATGATGACAACAAGAGCTTTGGATTAATTAGCCAGACCACCCCATAAAGCTGTCTTCAGAAGATGCTTGCGCATAAATGGGCAAGATGTTGAAGCATATTCTTAAACCTTATTATAGAAAGATTATAATAATAACGTTGTGTTCATACGTAGCGTCATACTACCCACAAGCGATCCGATGTATGCACATTTTTAATGTTGCATTGTGGTAGGGAATGACTGTAAGAGGGAACCGCGGCACAACCGAAAAACAAGTTTTTAACCGTCGTCGTCGTGGATAATGTTCATGTATTGCTTTGATAGCGCTCAATATGGTATGTAAAGAACGACAAGTTTTTCTTCTTACAACTTTGGGTAAGTTCGAGATCTATGAACTGTCCTTTATTTATAAGCAGATCAAGAACCAGAGTGGATCTCCTGTGAAAAAATGATCAATGCAATACCGAAAACAGGCGTGAGTTAAGTGTATTCTTTCATTCTTGTAGATCAAAGCAATTCTTTTATGCCTTCGATGTTTGATCGGTTGCAGCTTTTGGCGTTCAAATTTTCCTATCGTGCCGCAATGATGAACAGCTAATTCATTGGCAATATATTCACAATAATACCCAATATTTTCAACGATTGTTTGTACAATAGGTTAGGCTTTGTCTGCACATTAATTAGGACACAGGCTTGCTACAGAAAGGCAGTCAACAACGAATTGAAAACAACTGCGTCGTTTACATTACGTACACGTTCGCTTTGTCAGTTGAGCTTAAATGAATGACACGTAAACTACATAAATTGGCACGATTTAATAATCAAATCCATAGAACTGAGCAACAACAACACAATTGACATAGCCTAACTATAGGCCGCAATAGAATGAATCTTTTAGAGTATCTTTTTTTTTTTTTTTTTTTTCTAGAAAAAGATAATTAAGATAATAATAAGAGATTTTCATCGTCAGAACTCTGGAGACGGTCTGTTCACCTACGAAGTGACAAATTCAGTGGTGATGTACTCGGTTTCTGCCGCATGAATATGGTACAAACTAGTTCTATTAACTCACAGACACGCTCACCGGCTGAAGTCCTCACCCACGGGGGGCAATATGAGGCTTTTTTTAAGCATCTGTAAGTTTCTTTTACGGATTTATTCATACAATACGGTATTATGATATCTGTAAAACATATGATCAGGTTAATGAAACTGAGAATACGAAGATGTGGTTTTAGAAGGCAGTCAATATTAAAAACGTTTGTGTGTTGTTAAGGGAAATTATATACATAACATCAAGATGTACTTATCTGTATCGTTGAACAACGATCAGTCTTGTGGATTGATCTTGTGTACTTTTACCGATTAGAAATTGGAAATATTGTTTCTTGTGCAGTGTTTTGTTTTTAAACAGGAAATTAATGCGACGCCTGACTAATCATTGGAAATTATTTCACATAGAAAATATTACAGGATTGGTTCATGTTTTATTCGAGTCAGTATTAAATGCTACAGAACTCTTGCTTTTTTTTAGCTTAAATATCTTTGAAAAAAGGGTCTTACACGGTTTTTTTTTACAAAGATAAAGCTATTATAAATATTACCGAGAAAAAATATCTGCACAGCTTTGTTTTGTGCCTGTTTTTTTGTGCCTGCAACTCTCTTTTGTGCCAGGTATTGTTTTTAAAGACTACACAGTAACGGTTTATTCAGTATTTAGTGCCAATCTCTTATTTACCTGTACATGACGAGTTTCTGTTCTAAGCCCGGCCCCCGTGCAGTATATAACGTATTTGCCTGCTAGATCAGGTGTATGCCGTAGTCTGAATTTAAATCCCGGTGTAAACACACTTTATTCTGTCCGGGAAGTTAGTCGTTCAAAGCAATGCCTGACCGTTCAAGTACTAGACATAAAACACGAAAAACACATATTTAAATATCCTAAAAGGTGAGGAAACAAATGGATACAATAGGGCCAGCAAAGCGGCCGATCATACGACAATATCGTACGAAAGCAATCATTAAGTGATTTCAGCCGGCGATGAAAGATAAGAATATCTTCCATCGCCTGCAGCTGTCTGAATAGAAGTAGAAAAGCGTGAACATTTATTAAGCTCGTATGGAAAGCAGCTTGTTGTTACATCTAAAGGTCCAACTCGTACCGGATTAGTGAGAAGAACGCATAACATCCTAGGCTAAACACTTATAATTAAGCCTTCACATTTTTTGTTGCAAAAGAAGTTCGAAGAATGTAAAAAAAAGCTGCTTAAATTCAGGCAGTCTTCTAATAGCCGGTGACGTTGCAGAAACAAGCGTAACGTGAATATAATTAAGGGGGATGATGAAGCAATTATGATACGAGTTAAATTCACATTTGATCAGAAAAATATGGATACGTAATATCTTCATCATAGAAATTGTAAAGTGACAAATATTATTGCAAGTGAACGGAAGATACTTATTTGTTAAACGATATTAACTTGTCCAAACAGAAGTTGACTGGGGAGAAATATTCGTCGTTGCTGAGCAATGATTAAAATCACAAAGGTTTCCAGTTGATTTTGCGTATTTTGTTCCGTTTACCGAGTGCTCGTAGGACAGATTAAGCAATAATAATACAGATGCGTGGTGAGCACCGCGTGGTAAACTGCGCCTCGGCCAATTTCTTTTCATTTTCGGGCATTTTCTTTATGTTATTAGATAAACGAAGCTTCGTAAACGAGCTGAGTAAGCACCTATAGGTTTATAGCAAAACAGCAGTGTCGATTTATTTTCGGGTGGGGTTTGCTCTAAAAAAAAGGTCTATTTCGAAACAGCGGAAAAATGATTTGAATATGTTGTAATCTAATGCAATCATATGTGTAAAGCTTCCTGTCCTCGAAGTTCTTCATCTTTAAAAGTCACGCTCTGTTACACCACCCTTATGGTTGTCGCTTGTCCCGGCGATCAAGCTACTGCACGCTTTTGTCAACTCGATACTGTTATTACCATGGTTGCTTCTATCATTCAGGCTTCTGATAACCGGTTAGTGTCTATTGCCCAACGCCTAGTTCCCAATATTAATAAACTGGTTATTTGTGAGGATCTACCTCCATACATTACAAAACGATACTTTTTGCCTAAATCTTTTTACGCATTAAGATTGTAATGGTTCCTATAATTTATTTGTAATGTAATGCAAAACAAGCAATTCGCCAGACGAGGTGGTGGATACTCATAACGCTTTGCTTTGCCTGTATCAGTCCGTTCTCGAGCTGAACTCACGATGATTTTGTCTATCCTGTTGTGTTAGTTTTTCGAAAGTTACTCCACGTTATCAGTGTAGAAGAGATATTTGATATAACCTAATCAGGGATTTTTAATAGTCGTGCATGAACAACAGCGTTGCAGCATTTGTCAAAATGTTCTTATCGTTAAGTAAGCAAACATGGTACATTTGTTCGTTACTAACACCCGAATATAGTACATAACGTAATGTTGAATAATAGTAATGGACCTTTTTTGTTGTCGCAGGGTGACCGTGCTAGAAAATCCCGTTAATCCACCCAGTCTTTCAATAATCAGTTAGTTGTTTGCTTATCCGGCCTTAATGATTCAGTCCCATAATTTGCTGAAGCTGGTACATATAATGCGGTCTTATGTAAAGGCTTAGTCGTCACAAAGCCTTAGGTATAACGAGCGTTGTCTTAAAACCACAATCCACTTGCATTTTGTTTTCAATTTTCTGTTCAGCAGGATAACTCGACAGAGCGAGAACGCTTAGAATATGTAATGGCGTGTTTATGCAACTTCGTTACGATATAATAGCCTCTGAGGCCTGCCTGGCCCAATAAAGTTAAATAAAGTAAATGAAGTTTACTAAACTGAATCTAGCTTTTGCAACCTTCGAATTTGACTCATATTTTATTTGACTAACTGTTTTATTGGATTTTGCGCGCATCGGGACAGTTGAAAGAAAGGGAGCTTTCCTGCCTAAAATGCACGGATGCATCTGGGCTCTATCGAGATATGGGGACGAGATTACTGTCTTTTTTTTTTGATACGAGCAAGCGAACCTACGATTTATTTAATCGCTAAAAGTGCTTTTCGACATGTCTCCCTGTTCCTGCGCGTTTTCCGCTGTAGCGATCTCGATACCAACCGTGCACTAATTGTTGCATTGGCAACCAGATCGAAGTATCCTGATCTTATTTCAATAACCTTCCATATATTTTTAGTATGCCAGCTTTTATGGCAACGCAATGTTTTCGCCATGTCACATTTAGTATTGCAATTACACACCAGAACACGACTACACATCAGGACAGGAAAAGCATACGTATATATATA
>NW_019212919.1:19010-268860 GCF_002532875.2 Varroa jacobsoni | reverse complement strand
GTAAATGCGATAAACAATGCCATGCAACACAACTACAATGGCGATCCAACAAAAAGTTGGATCAGAACAGCTTTCTGAAAAGGTTCCTCGTTATAATTGGTCTACGAATACGTCGCAGTTAGCACGGTGACAGTCCCGTCACACGTTTCTATAAAAGTAAATTTAACAGTGTAAAACAAGAGCTGTCAATAAAATTTGCTCATATACATTTGTCCGTCTTATTCTGCAAGAACTGAAATTATCAATAGGCTGTATAGGTATTTGTTGCCTCCGGCGTGATGCCACTAGATGGGTCCTTTAGTCTATAGGCAATGGCGGCTTTAGTCGAATGACAACACTTTCGGGGTTCGCGTATGAGCATCCTTATTATCTCTCATGTAAACTTCGAACGTGAAAAATATTTATATAGTAACTACTATTAAGCTATGTTTTTCTGACACACATTGTAATGAGCTACCCTAAAAATACTTCAGGAAAATTTTCAGTAGACAGAAGAACAAATTTGAAATCGTTACTAACATTGGCATCTATGATAAATCACAGACGAATTTACATCGCGTAATTTTCGATTTTTATAAACTGTTACAATGCGTGCATCAGGCAGTACTTAAACAAACATAAAAATAGCAGATAAACTTACAATACATTTGTTGCATACTGGCGGTTCGGTTGTAGGGAGAGTACAGCGATTTATTGTTGTCAATTTTACAGTTATTGGTTAGAGGTCGTTCATTCAATTAAAATTGATTCAAGGCTCAGGTTATGAATAAGTTCGAAAAATTTGAGGTTAATGCTGGCCAAGGTATAGAAAATCTCAATTTCTATTTAGTTTTTATTGGGTCACATTCTATATACGTACAACAATCGTTGGAAGGAATACTTCCGAAACTTTTCGTGCCGTGGTTTAGCAGCTTCTATACTGTAATACCTTTATTTTCGAAATTATTTTTTCAGACGTCAGGCAAGCGGACTATAATTTTCTTGGCCGATTCGGGCTACCAGCAAAGTTCAAACTTGCACTTTAGTTTCAAGAATTATCGAGTGAATTGTCTTTTCGGAAATTTTAACTCCTGTCAACGTATTTAAGCTGAACAGGAGACATAATCCTCGGCATCTGCAGAGCCCATTTAAGTGGTTTGTCTGTTTGTCTATTTGTTTATAAACAAAAGATTTTCAAATAGCGTCTCATTTTGGCACTAGATAAAATTAAACCCAATTAATTAGATGATACGTTACCGCTGTGCCATCTCTGAGTCGTACATCTAAAATAAGTTATATTGTACATAATGAAGTTTTTCAGTACATTTTTCCAAGTGCGATCACGACACCCCGCAAAAATAACCTACAGTTTCTACCACATAATTTTGACGCCTCATGTACAGAAACACACAGCCAGTCTCATCGTCCGAGAGCTTATAGAGACTGAGATTATTTGCGTAGAACTTACATATTATATTAATGAAAATATAATTTTATTATTAAGTACATAAGGCAAACTAGGATATGTAAACTAGGAAATATTATTGGATATATTAGTATTATAAGCATAAGCATGTATTATTATGGAATTACGGGTATATCACTAAAAATATATTTATGGCATCTTTTTTTAGACACCTACAAGCTGTAACAACTTTCATATTATATATTGCTTCAAGCATCCAACACAAAGGCTATCTGTACACACAGTACAAATAAATTATGCAATTCAGAACCTCTAGCAAGTAATGCCAATAACTTTAAATTAATTAGGACTTACTATAGTTCCTTCGGCATTGACGTGAAGTTGCTGGCTAGCTCCTCATCGAATATAAGCCTGATCTTGGCACCTATAGTGACGATCAGTGTTTCTTCAAGTGAACGCTGTTTTCAGATTGTCACATATTACTCATGAACCCACTTTATCGAAGTGGAACAAGGACATCCCTGACAGATCGACAGACCGACCAACCGACAAGACCAAACGCACGGGCGCAGATCAACTCTTTGTTTACAAGCCCAATGCAAGTTCCATTGATACCCATCGATGAATTTTTCTCTATGGCTCCCTCACTTTCGAAGCAAATCTGGACACCCATTGTGCGGAAACAAGTCAACCGAAGACGACTCCAAAGGCGAGCCGATGCCTTTTGCTATAGCGGCCTTCGCAGTGCGACCCATTGTGGCCCATTGTGAACGGAAGGCAGTGCAGTGGCCGGCAACGACGCCAATCGAGGACAACACGCCTTAAGCCCTTCAGCGTCAAACCTTCGAAAGTTTGTCCGAAAGCAAGCGTTAACGCCGCCATTGACCTCGTAGGCACGAAGCTCACACCTTAAGGCGTGTGCGCTCCATTCTGTGAATAAGAAAAGGTAGCAGCTTGTAGCAATCGGCATTGTCGCACGAGTGTCTACCGCATCCAGGGCCCAGAACATCAACCTTTTGCCGAGAAACAAGCAAATGGTGAACGAATGGCTATCCCGCTGCCCTCAATGCCGAAGGACTTCATCGATATCTCTTCGACGTCCCATAGAATCGGATCGTAGTTTTGCTCGTTGATGTAGCTGGAGGCAGTTCCGCGTGATTTTGCCGCACAATGGAACTTGACGACAGGGTAACAAACCGGGTCTCCAGTCCATAGATCTTTTGGATACAAGGGTGGTGACCACTTGTGTTCCTTCAGTCTTTCTTTGGGAGACGCCGGCAGAAATAAAGACAACCCGATATCTATGTCTGCTGTATTCGGGCTGTTGGCGAATGGCCGACAGTATTGTATGAAAGAAGAACATAGGGCCGAAGTCATAAATGCCAAAGTGGTAACAAAACAATCGATGCGCAAATTAGGATTGCATTGTGAAGTGTATCAGTGAAGTCACCGAGTCGAGCGTGGATAGGAGCGAGTGAAAGGTGCCGACAATGAGTGGAGATAACGACGAAGAAACCCGAGAATCAATGAAGTTCGTTTCAGCGACAAAACAACCTACATCTAGGTCCTTTGGCGAGACTGCCAGCGCTAGGGTGCTCAAGGCGCTTGCAAGGGGCTATCCAATAGGGTAGGGGATCAGCCCCTCCAATGTCATTACAATTCCGCATCGCCCGGATTCTACACTCGACAACATATTAGACCCAGGAGGTCGTTACCAAAAAAGAGGTTGGGAAGTCCATCAGTTAACGATCCGTTTTGATCTAAGATCCGATACGCGTTTAGTAACTCGTGCTTCGATTCCGTAGATTAAAATAATTTATAGTGAGAAACAACATGGCAATCTACACATACGAGTGGGTGGCATGGAAAAGTTCGTCGGCATCGTTAGTGTAATGCAGGCAGCAAGAGGCTGACGTTCGATGTAGGGCTAATGTCTCTCACAGCTTTGTGGGCCGCGTATTTTTAATGAAGAATGGGGCGCAGCCAAACCTATGGGCACTAATAATGCTTTAATTAAGTTCTCAATTTAGACCATTTGTTTTTGAAGCTTTTTTTTGGCTAGGATTGTTAAGATTATGTTGCATTGATATAGTCCACATAGTAAACCAGGCTGAAGGGAACTGTTGGCCCACTAAGTTCAACCCAAGAGCTCTTCCATTCGACCAAATAACAGTCGTATAGTTTTATAAAATAGCAATGCAAGCTGGCGGCAATTGTTGGAAAAACAGTCACCAAGATAAAGTAGTCGAATGAATTTAAATAAAGAACATTCAATCACAGTAACAAGCTGTCAGGATTGTCGAAAATTGTTACAATATAACATACATACGGTTACTATTTACGTATTGAAAAATGCACCATCAAGCCAAATGGCTCCAACGGAGAACTATTAAGTCTGTTTAAATATCTTCAAAATTCAGCTGCGTTCGTTATGCTAGTTGTTTTTGTGAGTTCATCTTCAATTTCAAGCATTCTCACATTAAGACTGACATTTATTTGCCCTTTTGCAGGAACTAGCGTATCTGAGTACTCCTCTGAAGATTACGACTATTCCATGCCAAGCGTAACTATAGATTCTTATGGCATCGATATTACTCGCATGACCTCGCAATGAGATTTGTACCTTTGATTAGGCCTGGTACTAAAGTTGAAAGATATTGTTGCGATTAGTCCAGACGAATAGCTCTACTACATATAGGTATAACTTTAATTTGGCATCTCGAACTTTCTATATATATTTAAAAATAGTTTCTCATATAAGTCTTAATACTCATTAGGACAGCGATCTTTCCTAATTATACGTTTATGAGTTTTCTTGTTTGTTGCGAATTTTAGCATTTTCACTGAACTTTAAACTCTTCAGTCTTTCTACAGACACAAAGTTGTCCTGTTAGTGCTCGCTTAAGCTGACGTCTTTAGTAGCCTACTCTGGGACAGCTTCATATTCCTATATCTAACAGGACACTCCAAGCCAAATCACACGGTACGTTTAGCGGCCGAATCACTTTTTAAAAGGAACCACCCAACACCTTTTATGTCGTTCGGATTTGTGCTTATCGCCATTCTCCATTTCCTACCGCCACACGATAAACGGGCACCGTTAAGCCCAGCACCCTTCAACCGACGGCGACCATGTTTAATGTTAATACCACCCCAACTACACACCAATAGTATATCGAGAAGTGGGGGTTGAGATCGGCAGGCTGCACAACTTGACCTACAACGATAACTAATTCAAGTAATTGAGCTACAGTCGATTGTTCGCACCCCCCGCCACGTAACGACACCCTTAGTCCTGCCTGCCACAAACTCGAATGGCCATATCTCACATTTTAATAGATTTTTATGTAATATTTGTCAGATCTCGATGCAGCAAATGGCCCCGCCTTTAACAGCTCGGAGTAAACAAAAGCATGACAAACACGGACTCCGAGAGAAGAACGACGCACGAGCCATTCGAACAGTGAGCGTCGACAGACAGTTCTGGCCCGTAATAACGGGGCGACGCGAAACGACACGCACACGGGTACGACAAGAATTATTGTTATTATTAGTACTATTGGTATTATTTCGATAGCACCCGACGCAGCGCACGACAAGGCGATCCGACCCGGCCCGAGGTTTAGGGTCATATCGATCCGCGTCCCATTACAGATTCAAGCCCCTTTTTACACGGTTTCTTTGGTTATCTTGTCGCCTTTTGTATGCTCCCAATTCAGCTCTTCTTTCGTCCTGCTGCACTGGATATCAGAGATCAGGTTGCGCCGCAGAATGTCGTAGCGTACTCTTATAGTACGATCATATACACAAATTGTAGACGACAGTTTATCGACGTCGTGAAACCTTCGAGCAACGCGGGAATAGCCGATTGGTATAGACGAAGACGCGATTTGTAGACGCGTCTGGGAGGTGATTTGTCGGTAGCTGTCCATTAGTAACAGTGGTTAGAGGATGACGCCGAGAGGAAATAGCTGGTGGTCGTGAGACTGGAAGCGAGAAGGCTAGCGAAACGAAAGCAGTAGACGGCGGTCCGCCCTATGTTGTTTACACAAATGAAAAAATCGACTAAACAACAAATAGGCGCAATATATCAGACGGTACCTAGGGACAAAGAGATACAGATACATAAAATAAAGCTTGATCAAAGACAATGTTTGGTTAGCGGGATATTATTCGCGGAATTGTGAACGAATTGTGTCGTCCTTTCTGTGCGATTTTTTTTACTGATTCCGCCCTGCTGGAGGCTGGGGTGCGAAAGATGGTGAAGCTGATCGGTTGACACACGACACAGAGTCGATAAGTGCAGGACGTATCTGCCAACGAGGTACTTACATAGACCTGGCGAGGCAATGCTGACTCTATGGTGGTACAATTCGATCAAAAAGGAATACGTTTAACAAGCCACATATGAATATTCATGCATGTTATTATTAACACTCTATATCGAGTAATAGGAAGAAAAGCATCAGCGGAACATCAGATGCAATCAGATCATGACGCTAGTATAGTCTCGCGTACTAAAAGTTCTGAGTAATTCATACTGATTAATTTCGCGTATTATTAGTATAGGCGATTTCTTAAATGAGACCTTCTCTGTGCAAGTGCCAATTAAACCACATAGACATTCACATATGGAGAAACTCGAACTATATATGGCATTACATGTGCGGTGTTTCAGAAACTTCATCAAAAAACAACGTATCGTCAGGTATACTACAGCGGTCATTTAATATTCCTCGTATCAGAACTTTAGTTCGATAGCGTAGCACGCAAAAGATAATCCTATTATAGAATACAATATTTAGCCTACGGTCGATAAAACGGAGTATCGTCCAGATCTCAGGTAAACCAATATCCATAGCCAGGATTGTGGGTCCCAGAATGAATAGGCATATTTTCAAAGTAAATGAACATAAGTAAACTCTAATTTATGCCCAACTCTTCCTTTCGTATACATTTTTGTTATAAGGGACATGCTTTCACTAGTGTGACAAGCTATAATCTTACATCGATGTCATTAGCCGGTCCCGCCAACTCCAACCTAACTAGGAGATGCTGCATAGGTATTATACGCGAATTTCGACTGTCTGCTCATTCAACTGTAGCTCGCGTGGAGCTCCGACTGAGCCCGTGCGACTTGCTTTCATTGTAGCCATCTACCGGTCGTCAAGAGTATGCAACCCAATCCGAGACATTGGAGGCAACGCTATTTGTATTTATCTAGCTCGAAAGTATAGTGTGAGCGTACACCCTTCCGAGAAGGGGTCGCTGTATTCTTCTCGCTCTTCATTTAACCCACTGTAGCGTCTGTTTCTAAAAATGCGACAGAGTTTGCAGTCGATAGAGCTGAACTAGCCAGACGACCTGTTGAGCGCGGGATAGTTTGTGTCGGGTCTGCATGCTGTTAAACCACTGTCAGAGTGCATCGTACTTAGTGAGAGTGACTGCACCGCGTTAGGATGACAGTGTTCCAGAACGGTATCGCATCGCCCACAACCGCTAAGGAGGTTTGGTCTGGCCGACATGCTCGACTCGGTCGTTTGAAGCGATCACAGCAAGCTACAAGCACAATTACGTTAGTCTCCCAATGGACACCGAACCTGTATTTGACAGGAAGTGATGGTGAATGCCTTCGTCCATAAAGGAAATTCTAGGCGGTATATTTGTTAACTATTATATACATAGATACGCTTTGGCCTATATAAATTGTCCTTGATTACGATTGTACTGCTACCGGTGCCCGTCGAAAGCAAAAGAAACGAAGAAAATGGAGAAGTACGAAATAGTCACTGCTTTAACGTCCTACGAAAGTTTCTGTTTGGTCCCGATTTCTGCACCTGATCAGCTACAATTCAGATGGCGAGTGCGAAGCCTCTGTCTTTCGTTCATTTTATTTCCCCGGAGAGATTTGCATGAGGCAAGGTCATCTCCACTGTGGGCCGGAAGGACTTGTCAGGTTCGAGAGAACCGACACCCATAGGACGACTGACTGGCAATGGAGCCTGTAAGAGCAAAAGCTATAGTCATTAGTGTATAGCTAAGGGAAATCCACGAAAGCGTCTCAACGACTCTTCTAAGCAATACACCCCTAGACAGATATACCGCGGGGAAGTTAACTGCGGGTAAACTTAATGCGCATGAATTGAATTTCCGTCTTTAAAATAGAAGACAATTAATATTGTGCTGTCTGGCAAAATATCAGGTGATTAGGTATAGGCTTGGGTTGAAGACTAACTTGTATACACAACGATATTATAGCTAATTTTCTACTCTTACAACGTTTCTATGCAACAGCGGTTCTAACGAATATGTATTGTAGGTTTTCCAAGCCAGCAATTTATCATTTGTCAACCAGTTTATTGCGGGACTGAAATAATGCGCGAAAAGTATTCTTGTAGGGTTACAAATTCATCCAATTTCCCCATAGAAATTACGTCAGCTACTTGAAACAGGTATAACCCACATTCTTGGACGCAGCATCTTGGACGCAGCATCTTGGACGTAGCATCTGAGGCGAAGATGACGAACGAAACTGACATTTCACTACTAGATTATTATCTCCTACGATTTTCTAGTCTTTATTTCTAAACATGATTTTTATTTTTCAACTATCCCTGCATTATGCTCGTTATCAATGGCACATTTGCACTATATTTCCGTCTCATTTGTAGCTGACATATGTCATGTTCGTTGTATCGTCGCTCTTCTCACAGTTTCAACGCGTTTCGCCGTCCTCTAATCACCCACCCACCCACTCATCGATTCGGCAGCGATGTCAGAACATTTCCTTTGCTATAATGGATAGTGTTCTGATACAAAGTAGTGCCATATTGCACACGACCTCGCGTGGTTCATTGCGAGGGACTCGACTCCCAATCAATTTAATAGGCCTTGTCTTCTTCCTCCTTGGGGACCGATTGGTAGCTAATACCTTGGAGCCTCATTTTTCGCCTTATTTTCGAAGCCATCAGAGTCGTTCCGCCAAATGAGTGAATTTATCGTATATGCGCATAAATATTTAGCAGTATCGGAGTGTGAAACGCAACTGATCTAGACGGACATTTTTCTAGCAAACGAATAGGGAAGTTGGCCTGTGGCATTCGTGTATGAAATATTTTCTATCAAACAAGACTCTCTTGCCTTTTCTTTCCGTCCAGCTTCCAGCTAAGCGTTTCGAGTTCTTTTTTGAATTTATTTAAAGATCAGCTCGCGTACAAACAGGAATACCTTAGAATAGGAAAACACTCGTTTTATACAAGCTTGATAACCTACTTTTTTTGTGTCCTGACATTCAACTCGACCTGTTCCCCTGTCTTTTGGGCCCGACACAATTGGGCTGTAGAAAACTGACACCCCATTTCGGCCATTTGGACCTGTTTGCAGTTAGCACATTAATCACTTCGTGGTACTGTCTCCTTCATATCGTTATCACATTATACGACTACTTAACTGCCGATCATTAACCCCCCCAGCATTTTAACTCTCGAAGATCAATTCGAATTTCTTCTAACCCTCTCTCGTCTATTGTAGAATGTTCGTTCGAGAAAAAGGCACTGCCGTCAATGTAACCCTACAAGAGCATCGGTATCATTGGCTTTCGGTTGTCAGCTAGAGTCTTTCAACCTGCTCTAATTGCAAGTTCGTAGGTTTAAGTCAAGGGAGCGACCACCCATGGAGTTCGCTTTCGAGCTCCTGGAATTAACGGGTACGCCCCCTATACCAATAGGCCTACTAGAAGCGAAAAACCTTGTCGTTACTCTTAGACGAGCTTCAAGGATTGAGCTAAAAGAGATAGATCTTACCTTAAAGTAGCAAAAAAGTACTATACTACTGGATGTCAATCGATGAGCATGCTGAACGAGTACGCGAAAGTATACAAAAGCTTACTATTTTGAGAACTCCACCACCTCAATAATTAACCTCCTACCCGGGAAAACACGAACCTGATCCTGGGGATACGAATTAATTAAACATAACTACTACCATGATCGCTGTCAGCAGAGAATGGGAAGCACAACTTTCTCGGAAGTTAAGGAAGTCTAAAACGCAGTAGAACGCTCCGGAAAACGAACTTGAGAGAATCGGCTAGTGTTGAAATGAAGCCGTCCGAGTTCCGGTCGAGTATTACAATAGATGTAAGCTAGCCGGTTGCAGCTAGCTGACCAGAAGGTAATCCGGTGCTCTTTCGATTGATCAAGGTCGGCCCTTTCCTGGAACTATTTCCTACCTCCGAATTCGTGTGCAGAGGAAGCGCTGGAACGGATAGAACGTTGTCGACAGTGCGAAAATCACAAACGAAACATTAACAAGGCTAGTAAAAGTGATCCCCTAGGGAAATGCCTAAAAGACAAGATGGTTCTTTAAGCTTGCTTCGACCCATTGTAGATTCTTGACCAGTTGGGTTAGCCAGGTCCTGTACGGCTGCAAGTCATATGTTGAGAAAAGTTAGTCTACACAAATAATACTTATACAGCTATTAAAAATGTTTATGATGTACTCAACACGTATCGCATCTATTCTTGCGATGCGAATAAAACTGAGCGCTTAGAACGCTTTCTGGCTTCCTATTGAATCATCAGTAGGGGTTTCGTATACAGCCATATTGAATTTTGAGTGAGAAGTTCTAATAAGACATCGAATGAGTGCGGATCGATGTCCGCTACTTCGTTGAAGTAAATTTAAATTATTCAATCCTTTATCACTTAAAGCTGGGTTTTTTGACTTATAAAATAGAATCTAGTGTGCATGACGTTGTGTAGGTCGCGCACACTTATGGCCTGTGTGTAATTGTACTACGTTCGAAGAACACAAGCGCTAATTCTCTTACGATACTTTTCATTTCAGATTCATCATAGGCGACGCAGCCTAGATAATAGGAAGCTTTTGCTAGACGCATATGAAACGCACAGACTCATATGAAAATTTCCACCTTTTCCTATGAGTCTGTGAAAGTACTAGCAAATTTCTTGCGGATTAACGGTACCATTTAAACAGGTCTATCTTCTAGACCGCGTTATAAAACATAAGAAAAAGTATCTGCTTACTCAGAATAATCGGCTTACTCATGCGACTTTCCACAAAGACTTTTCATAGTCCGACGGTACCACTTTTGAAAATAACAGATCATTAGTGTATTATAGCTATTTATTTAATTCTTCTAGGACAATTAGCAAAATCTTGTCGGCCCGAACTATCTGCATGCAACTTTTCCTCGTTTCGCTTCACAGCTATAAAGAACTGGTGGTAATATTGGACAGCCCGTTTTCCCCTACCTCACGGTCCTTAAACACTTTCAAGTGTATGTTCGTAAACTTTAGAAATGTCTGCGGGTATAAAGACCCAAGTAGATATGCCATCAACAAGACCGTGAAAGTATCTATTTTTGCCATTGTCGCTATGTTCAGCGTACGAAAGCTGAAGGTGACGATGCGTTGGGCCGGTCAGGCTTCACCACGGCTAACAATGCGGTTTAGCGTTCATCTTCCGAATCCATCACACTCTCACTTTATAGATATTTGGGTCTGTCTGTCGCCTTGGGTTTGCGCTGATGCGTTCGTACATGCGCACGAATAGGCGCCTCCTCGACACTGCCACTCAGCACTATAACTCCATTGCTGAACCCAATGATCAGCACTTATCCTATTGTACAAAATGCATTGCTGAGAAAGGAGACTTCCAGCGACGTCGCGGCTGGCGGGCGATTGACGCCGCGCTATCTAATCCCGCCTGCAATCAATCGGTCAAGATGCTCGAGAAATCGATGAAGCGGAGGCGCGATCAGTAAGAATTAGTGGATTTTACGGATGAGCGTCTACTATGTCATCGTGGAGCTGGCTATAAGTAGCTAAGTTGCAGCAGCGTCAGCGACGCAAGTAAGAAGGACAAGAGAAAGGAAAGGCCGCAAAGCCTTAAGGCCATGGCGATGTTGTCTGATGCCCGTGTAGAGACCAGGACAACGGCAAGTGAAGACTGTACGCCGGTTTGGCGATGTCGGTCTCGACCTGAATGGCGTTACAGTCGGCGCCGACGATTCGACTGGATGATAGACAAAGACATTGCACTCATCGAAGACACTGAAGAAAGATGTTGACGGCAATGGCGCTTGATACCATGGGCTGACCTGTCGTCAGCCCGGAGGAAAAAGGTGTGAAACTGGCTTAAATTGTCGACGATTTCGTTCGACGAACGTTCGACGATTGTTAGATAAAGATCGAAAGCTTAAAAGAAGCCAACGAAGCCTACCGAGCCGGAGATCCCTGCACAGAGAACAGAACGCAACACTCATGACCACAAACTCACGACCACGACTGCAAATAATGTGAACACTGAAGCGGTTCCGAGTCGGTACCCCCTCCTGATGACGAACACGACGGATGGAGCTCGACGCCAGCGAAAAGAGCAATACGGTCACATTAGAAAAAGCCAGCGGAGAAGCGGAACTAGCAGATTTGCAAGACGAGCGCCAACATGTTCACATAGCGCCATCGATTGTCGATGTGATGATGGTGACGCTACGAGCAGCAGCGGTGGTGGTGTCGAAAAGTGAAGTCTCCGATCTTTGAGCGGGCTGGCTGAACTATGTAGGCAGACTAGCAGGCAGGCACCGATGAGGCCTAGCGAACTCGCACCCGTTGGTCTAACATTCGTCCTCGGTTGTTCTCTTCTTCCTCATCGCTGTTTGTTCGTCGTTGTCTTATCGCGTTGTGATGAAACTTGATGCTTACGAAACCGGCAAGAGCAGCCAGCTCGAGCCTCGAGGGCTTCGACATTTTTGGCACTACACATGGCCGCTAAAAGTATGGTGTTGCCTCCTCGTATTGTGTTATATACTGGTGTGATTTGTCGGGCGGAGGGAGGGAAGTGCTTCGAAAGATAATGGTCCATCATTGATTGTTCGATGATAAGGCATCGACGACAAAGTGCAAGATAAAAGGGGTGATCGACAATGGAAGATGGATAAGTGCGTGCAGAAGACGTTGATGCTTTACCCTGCTCACTAGCAGGGGGAGATTTTCCAGTTCAGATTTTTACACAGCTAAGAAAAAAATGGTCCAATTTCACTTGGGATGCTTCTTTCGTTCTCTGTATAGAGACAAGTAATTGTCTCAGAGTTAGCCCACAGAAAATAATGTATAACACTTAACTAATTGGCATAATGATTTGTTACCTAGAGATATATCGCGTGAGACGTTTTCAAAGGACAATAAAGGCTCTAGAGGCCTGAGTCGTTAAGCTTCTCATTTTGTGCAAAGGATGTGTCTGTATTGGCACCAGAAAGGTATCTCCGGAGTACGGATAAGTTATAACGTTAGTAAAAGTTTGAACTGTGAGTGATCTTTAAACTTCCTGCATGATACTACGACACAAATAATCACGTCAAACCACTACTTCGAGCAGAGAAGCCTAAATCATTTTCGTTGATTAGCAGTTTCGTTCTTGAGTTCACACATAATAATCTGCTACAATTTTCAACACTGCTATTATGACTGTTCACTTTCGGTCGCGTCACGTGAACTGTCGTGAGATTTTATTGTGGAAACACAGCGGAATATACAGTATAGATGTATATCTACTGAACAAATGAGCCGGGTCTTTATCGTGTCCTCATGCTTTGCTGCGAACGCAGTCCGAAGTGATCGTCTCGGCCCAATCTTATTGTTGCCTCCCTCCGCTACAACGACTTTATGCGCAACCGAGATAAACATCCTCCTCTTTCTGACTACATTCAATGCGAGGTTCGGCTCATCGAAAAATATTGACACTACTTGTCTCTTTGTCGACGAGATAGCCCAGGTAACTGGGATGGTGCCCACGAAAGCCGTTGACGAAGCCCAGCCACCGTCGAGGAACTTCTTCTCAAGGACAAACGTCCGCCTCTCGTGGGAAGAAAAAGGTTGTCTACGATACCCTCCTATAGTTCAATAACGGCTTGGGTAATGTTCCAACGATTCACCAAGCTGAATTTCCTAGTTTCATCCCTGCTCTGGGCTCCATCTTCTCATCGTGTCATCTCTTCCGAAGTAGACATAGCAGGACACCAAGAGTGGCGCTAGCATTTATTCGGGGCCGAACGTAACATATTAGTATCAGGTGAACAAGACATGCCGCATATATATTTATGTTGTTAACCAGTTAAGCATAAACGATTTGAATATGGGCCAATCGTATGGTCAAGCCTGTGACAATGTTAAAGGCGAAATGAAGTTGATGTGAAAAAAGTAAACATTTCTCGATTATTTCGTTGGACATAGTAACTGAGGGCGGTAGCCGTTAATTCGATGGTTTTTGTAATCTTTACTATTCCTGCGAGTGGCAATATGGGATTTTAGGGATAGCTGTTATCGTATGGCTTATTAGGCTCCATATCCATGTATTAGTTTGTGCTTTTGGTGAGCGCAGACGTCAGGGAGGGGTACAAAAAGGCTTACCATGAAATAAGCGCGAGTGGTATTTCAGTCGACCTATCAATATACCATAATCCACGTAAAAATATCGCTTTATTTAGCTAATTATTTGCAGGTTAGTATTATTAGTATCCCGGAATATAGCTGCGATTCGCGAAAATCTTATATACATATATATATATATATATAGGTGAGCTTTTTGAAGGCAACTTGTATTTGGAGTGATTGGAACTCGTCACTATTTTACTGAGTTGCGGTATGATAACTAAATCAGCGCCAGCTTTTAGAAAACCTGTTGGTTAAATTGTATTTCCATGCTAAAGCGTTACGTGCTCTTACGTGCTGGTTAAACAATATCAGAAAAACGTAACGGAGATATTATACAGCAAAATCTAATTACACTGGCCTTATATCGTATATTATATCTAAACTACGCTGCTCATTTTTTTAATCATCTAAAGGTTACCAAACGAAACCCCTCTGTGTCTTCAATAGCTACAATCCCGCCATAATCTTCACTTGTAGTATACTAGGCCGAGGCCATTTTCAGAATCTTTGTTCGGAGCCGCAGTAGGCCTTTAAACTTATCCGTAAATGGCTAAAAAAACAGTGTTTACAATCAAACACTAGCTTTTTATATCGTACATCGTGCCCGAACGCCAACAAAATCCGATAAGTGGAGCCTATTTGTTCTAGCAAGTAAATGTCTAGAGTACACGAGTCTACCGTAATGCGATGATACAAGCAAGTCATTCATCAGGATTTATTAGGACGCCTTGTCTCGTGCATTCAAACGGATTTGTAGATGGAAATTGCGATGCGCGGAACATCTCGCAGGCATGTTCCGAGGACACGGAAGAGCTCAACAGATTCAGTACTTTTGTCCAACCACGAGTCAACTCCTGAAGGAAATCGCCGCCCGCCGGAGGAGCGCCTCAAACCTCTGATGTAATTTGTCCTTAATGACGTAGCCTTCGTCGGTTAGATCCGCCGACGTGACGGTAAATATAAGATCCCGGATATGAAAGTCAGCATGTTTACGCTCCATATCCTAGGACAAAATGTAAATTTACAGGTTAGTTGCGTTGCAGGACAATCTCTTTTGTCTCAGTACCTGAAAGAGCCCTTTTAGGCAAAACATACCCGTAATTCGCTTTTTCTTTAATTCAATTAAAAAATAAGTTGCTTATTTAATAAAATTGCAGATTTTATGATAAGAACCATTTTTAAAAGATTGCTTTTTATATTTCTTTCTTGTATCTAACACCATTGTTTTTTTGAGAACCTTCAAGGCTAATTTAGATAATCTATCATTGATTAATGAATTAGCATGATGTACATCAGCTATGAAAATTCAAAAAACCAGAGGTCAGATCGAGTATCTCTAAAAGACGTCAACTTTATTTATAACAGCAACCAAACTTATACGTATGACCTTCCGCTTTGTAATGTTCACATGTACAGCAAAGTATCAACGTCTTCTTTGGCCCACCTTCCCGCCCATACACATAGACCCTCTGAGCAGTGAGAACGATAAACCCAACAATATCTTGTAGATATCACGAGTCCATTTAAGACTCGAAGTTTGTCTGCTGCTCTACAAAATCTATCGTGTTCCCCAGTTTGTCCTTTTCTTCCGCCGCTATTCAGCATACTAGCTTAGAGGCGGTAAGCTTGAGCGTGAGACTAGCCCAGCAGCTATGCGCCTTCGGGTGACGGTTCAGGCTTTGTCTGTAACGGTTGTGATCCTCGCGAAGATGATAGCTCACTCGAACCGTAAAGCCGCAACTGAGGTGTTTGAAGAAGTTCGAGGCTGGTAGAATCGCGGCTCTACCTATGACTCCTAGTTGGACAGCTACAACTACTACAAACTGGGAAACACAATTACACAAATCTTGCTAGACGTTTTGAGGGTTCCTAATTCAACGTACTTCTCAATCTGCAAAGAAGGATCCTGCAAAATTCAGCTCGACAAGTCCACTGGCTCGAAGTTGAGGGTCAATCGCACTTGTCGGTAATACACAGTGACGACCCTACACCCTAGAAGCTGTATCCAATTACTTTCCTTTTCATTCAGATCGGTTCCAACGAAACAGTGGACGTATTGATCGCATTTATAGGTCATAGGGCCTATGGGGCCTAGTTTCAGGTGTGTGTGTGGAGACATTATGCTCTTTAGAATATTATTGAAAATAAGCAGGCCTTTTCACTTAAATACCATTATGCATTAGTAACTATGCACCTTGGCTATTGATTCACGCGATCACTAGAGTTTTACTATGACTCTAACCAGCTAGTTTCCACTTTATTAGTGCTTTATTCAACTCTGATGTACTACAAGATATTTCGACAAATATAAATTCGCATTTGTGTCTTACCCTGACTTGAAAACTTCTACTATTATGTATTATTTGTATTTTAAATAGCAGGTTCCTGCATACAGACTTTGTACAAGTAAGGAAAATGGCGGCTTGCTGTATAAATTGATGATATGAGCAATATGTTTATCACATACATTTATACGTATATATAAATACATATAAATAGATATAATTTATCTAGTCGCAATAAGCAAGACAAAAGCGTTTAAAGACGATTCTATATAGCGGATGTTCTAGCCAATTTGTGCCTCGAGTTATTCTGTATCGACTTTACTTTCGTATTGTCCTTCATCACAAGCTATATTATATCCTGTTATCGTATCGCCTCCCCTATATTGTGTGTGGTCCCTGATCAAGACGCAAATATTTGTTCTTAAAGCGAGACACCCACGTTACGAGTTCACACGGATACGCCGCCGGGGGGATTCGCACTCCGGCGATAGTCTCTTGCCGTCCCTGCTACCATACCATCAATCATAACACCTCCGAATTGCCGTCTACTTCGTAAAGAGATAACAACCCCATGGATACATCGGTCACCCCCGCATCGGTGCCGGCGATGCGGGCGGTTTTGACGATGAGCTCCACCATTCCTGACTCGGTCGGTCAACTACCGAATAGCTAATAGAATTAGAAAGACCGACTCAGACGCGAGTATTAAAGAGGTGCAGGAAAGACCTGGTTGGCTATAGCATGTAGTCGCGAGATGCAACAGACAGCGTGGCGACGGAACCTGGACGCAGGATGGCTACCGGTATTTTTTCTTGCTTCGGAGAAACTGCACAAATCAGTGTTCAGAACGTGGAGGACAAGCGAGGTATCCGATGATCCGGCTGTGGCAGCAGAACTTATAGTAGAAGGGGTTTCGTTCTGAGCACTCCGGGAGCGCAACGAGAGTATCATAAGACTTGATTGCCAATCCCTGAAGATCGTTTAAGGTCAGAGGTTTGTTTGCCTACAGAAGGCTTGTTAGTAGTGCGGACGCGTGCGGACGCAGCGAGTGCTGAGCCATGGCTTTCTATGGCCGTTCAACTGATAGAGTCTCCATCGAAGTTTGATTGAACCATTCGTTTTCTCCAGGCACTCAAGAGTGGAGAACGTATGAGCTGAGAATGGCAGAAATGATCCACTGATCCAGCGGAACTCAACTAGCGTCGGAACTCCCAGAACGTTCCCGGAATGACGCAGCTGCTGACCTATGTTATGTTGGGCAGACTAACGCGTAAGCGCATGAATGCACCCGAAAATGTGAGTTAAGTTCGTATCGCATGGGTATATGCGAAGGGTAAAATAAATCCATCCTTTTTTGTTTATTTATTTCGGTGCCTGTTCACAAGTTGCAAAATGTCGCAAAGGTGTGTATTAAATTGTATTATATAGTCACCCAGCCAGAATCCATCGCTGCTGTAGGTTCATGTTAACAGGCTCTCCTCTCGCCTCGCCGTCGCTAATTCTCACATACATCGACCGCAATCGGCTAAACGCTACAGATATCCATCCCTACAACTGAAAGAGCTATGCTATTGTGTAACGTTGCCGAGTTTTTATCTTGAACTTTATTGAAATCTTACTTTGTCTGCATTCTCTTTATGATGTATGCGACGTTGTAGTGGTACATGTTTGCGACGCGGTACAACTTCGAACTGCTGTTTCTAAGTGGCGACGCTTTCAGGAGTAGCATTAACTATGGAACCAAAGAGTTGAGAGTTTTTTGCCTATGCAAATGATGTTTTGTGGTTGAAGTTGCCGTTGTAGTCATCGATTGATCGGCATACGTCTAGTGGTGCTTCGTGTCTCGAGGACTTCGGCAGCAGGGGAATAATTCAGACCTGCTTAGTCGTTATACTACTGTTCACGATTTATCCAGCCCTTTCTCTGCACTGGAGGCCGCTTCCTTCTTCTGCTTTTAACTATTTCCCAAAAATCGAAATCGAATCTAATTACCATAAATTATCATGTAATGGATTTGAAAAAGGCGCATTTGAAACTTGGCCCCCATTTCGACAACATTTTGGCAAATCGACGCTATCGATCAGGCGAAAGTGGCTAAGCGCCGGAGTACGTTGTAGTGCAATGTGCACAGAATCTAGAATTTTTCGATGTACGCCCCCGTGCAGCGAGCACAGGAGCGTCCATCGTAAGCTACTTGCAATGTCATTAGGTACTATTATAAAGTGCCATTGATAGTGATAGGCAAGGAAAAGTCGAATAAAAAGTGAGCCTGGTACTGAACGGTACTTACATACGTTATTACAAATATTTAATTAGGTGACTCAAGCAAGTTGAAGATTTAGCATATCATTTACGGGAAATATTATGATAGGCGTAGGATCCTTATTGGTTTCATCTGGGCTTCTAATCGTATCAAAGCGTATAGAACTTACACATCACCTACATTTTTTTAAATTTATTTTACACAGACTGTCTCATTGATTAAACGACGAAAAGGCTACCCAAGCGATGCATTTATAGAGACTAAGGAGTTTAAATTGTCCAGACGGCCTTCGCATTCACCCTATCAGTACCCCGACCAATCTCAATGTTGAATTCAATATTCGTATGTGTAGTATAGTAAAGTATACGACAGCAGACAGGTGTCAAAAAGCAAAAGTATTCTTTACATTCATTAAACCTGGCAATGCGCCCTTTTTTAGCCCGAGTTGTCGTTATAACAGGGTCTAATACCAGAAAACAGGTTAATATTAATGGCCAAATCCGCAACTAACAAAGTTTCTCCTGATTAGCGTATGTTTGATTTGCGCATGCATACCCTGAACGATACGAATACATTGTTGGGTGAGTGCATTAACAAATTGAAACATGCTACTTTGTATTTGTACCAATTTCTGCGTACATTGCCAGGATAACTGGTCTTCTTCGGGGTAGTGACTACGGTGATGAATGTTCGGGTGAGTGATCCTTCGCGCGAGCCGTTTCCCACTCCAGAATTGCGATGCTAAAGGCAAAGTCCTGAGTCAGCCAGGAGTTGACAGGAGAACATCGTGTTGTTTCCCTTGATCGCCAACTAGTTGGCGGAGTGGCGAAACTCCGCGAAGCGTTCATGACGGTGCCGCTTCACGAAGCTTCTCAAGATCCTGTTCGGTCGGTTGATTTCAGCCGGAGCCGGGTTTCTGTCCCAGGGGTGCGGGTTGGCTGAGATTGCTCCATCGTCCTAGCAGGTGTTATAGTTTTGCCATGGTGCAGTATGATGTAGCAGCACACAGCTGCGTTAGGGCGTTCACTGGAATGACAGCGTACGACTCCGAGCAGGCTATAAGCCTACGGCTACAAGCAGCTAGTGTAGTTCGCAGGTCTGAACTGATCGGTTGACTTGGTTCAAAAGATAGGTGAACCAATAAGCAAGCCCTGTTTATTCTTCTCGCGTCGAGCCAGAGCTACGATAAGCGATACGTACGGCGCGATCAGCTGGAATAATGTATTCCATCTAGGTGGAAACTGGGGATCCCAAATGTTGCCTTCATGTCCTCATACCGTGCACCACTCTTGCGTTGTAGAGTAGCGTTTTGGGGAGCGATTTTATGTGGCCTAGTGGCCGCTGGGATAAGACCGCTTGTTCGCAGAGGGAGAGAAAAGCACAAGATCAATGAAGTAGGGGTGAACCAATTTGTGGTTGTACAGGTACCTGTAGCGATGCTAAAACGCAGATTTAGCCCAACGAAATAAGCTCGGTCTGTTAAACTGTGCAGGAATCGTTAAAGTTGGATATAGAGATTATACTAAAGTGGATATATAGAATATTAAAAAAGTTGCAAAAAAACAGTGCTATAATTTGCTGTTGTTTCAAAGATCGTCATCAGACACTTCTATGGCTTTGTATTGAAGTACCTGTTACGCGTTATGATGTGGAGACCCGTTTGGGAAAGCCGATTTCTATGAAAAGCGCTTCAATTGATCTCTAGCGAGAATCAGTAGATATTATAAGGATAATCAACTCAAATGCGCGCCCCACGTACGAGACGACATCGATTTATAAATAGATTTTACATAGTCATTAAAAATAATAATAAAATTTTGAAAAATAATAATAAACATTTGAGATCTCGTTTATTTTTCCATAAGTATATTTCGGCTATTTGGCCACTGTACGACTCTTGTAAAAAAAAAATTTGAAATTCACACAGTTACTTTACGATCGCTGAAAATGCTTAAAGAACTAGATACTACTTGCGCGATAACGACATGACAATTGACTACAATTTAAGACCTCATCATGACCAAACCCGTCTGGCTACTCCTCGATCAAATGTAATATTCATGATGTCTGTATTGACTCAAGAAACTGCTTACCACGACGGTTGTTTTTAATATTGAAGGACCTATGTATACTACCTACAAATTTTTAAGTCCTAGAGTATTTAAGTAAGTATTTCGTCATCAAATACGACGATAGCTTCGAATTCAGTTCTATTCCATTTAATAGTACATCATCTCGATAGATGCCCTAAAAATCTATTACTATATAAACGGTCTATAAATGTGTTACTCTAGGTGCGATAACTACATTTGAGAAAAACGGAGAAGGTTTGGTAAAATGAAAACTCCGCATTGTTCAACGCAAAGGTCGGATCATTTAATTTTAAATAAATTTTATAAGATTCTATGACTAAAATTGACACCGGCAACTTTTTTAGTTTTTTTTACAAACGATTTAACTAGTGCTTGGTACACATTGTTACCTGTAAACTAAAATTAAGCTGCGATGACATCACGACGTCCATATCTCCGCCTTTTTCTAGGACCACATTCGTTTAGAAAATTAGAAAACGCTACCACTCCGGCTAATTGATCCGGTGGCGTTTGCCACATTTTTACCAGCCTGTAGTACCTTTATCTAAAAATATGCAGTGGTTCGGAGAGAAGTATGCGCGAGAAATTCAAATTGGTGCACAGTGGCCTAGGCGGAATAATGTATGATTGCTGGAGCTGAGCTCTGTACCCGACCCACAAAGAATAAGTTAACTCTATATAAAATCAGATTAGTACGTAAATGTATCACTCAAATCCCTTGTAAAAGAAGATCATTGTTTCTTTGCACGTGGGTTCTCTTTATCTGACGTCAGTCTAAACGATACCAGTTAAGAATCTCATAGGATTAATCAGGCTACCTTTAAAGAACTTTAAAGAAATGTGTTAGAGAACGTTAAAAGCAGTCAGTCAGTCTTTGACTGGATTGCGAGTATGTCCCGATGCAGTAAAGCTTATCCTTACCAGGAAGCAATCCCCAAAATATTTAGAGAACATTATAGCGCCGATCAGAATCAGTTCTGGTAGTTTTTGTAATAATCGGTAATCAAGGGAAGCGTAAGTTTGATCAAGGTTTTAGAAGATTTTAACGTATCGTATGTCTGTTACAATTGTTATTATTATTAGTGTAGTTTTCTACAAAGAAGATCTAAAGAGCCTTGCAATATCTGAGACTTCTTGGAAATGGCAGTCGCTTTGCCAACCACACCTCGAAAATGGCTTCTGATTTGTTTGGCGTAACGTTCTTCGCTTAGGTGAAAACCTCAACGCCCATACCAATCACTAAACAGAAGCAGACGTATCCCTCTATCTATATATATATATATATATATACTGTATGATCCGGTTTACTGTTAGGCTCGAGAGGCAAACGAGACAATCGTTTACGAGTAATGTCACTTTGTATATGTTTAGCGTATTTATTCAATTAGACGTACTTGTTGTGGATATCGTCATGTATATTCAGTCGATGTGCATTCTACGGCATTGATTATTTTTTCAGCACAATCACAGAAACAGCCCCAGCAAATAATGTGACGTGCAACGATGATCCGCTTCGGCCCTCTTTCGTAGTCTGCAATTATATACGTATATGTGCATAATCCTTATATGTATATTCGTTCGGTCTCTCAAAGTCTTCGAGTTTTAGACATCTCAAGGACACCACTGCAGAACAAGCAACACTCATACTTCATCATATTCTTGCAGCTCGACAGATTTTCAGATTGTTCTTTGAAGGTTGTATGCCTCTACCCATGTACGAACTCTCGCTCGCAATGATGCCACGCATCATCGTCGGTTCGTCTGCCAACATGGTGCACAGGTCGAGGCAATCCCACCCACTATTGGCGTGAACCTATAATGGACGCAGCAACATATCAACCTGTGGTCGACGATCGCGAGACGATGTCGTTCTGTACCCCGGTACGGGTATGGGGCCACATCAGCGTGGAGCGTTTCGAGTCCGCAAACTGCACTGGTTGAAGATAACCGAATTTAGCCGATCAGTGTGTGGTGTCGTATCGCTCTTCGACGAGGACAGCGCCGTATCCGGTGGCTTCTGTGTGCTATATTTTGCAGTAACTTTTCTCTTTTTTTTTCTCTGTATGTTGCTTCAATATTAGGCACGTGCCAATCGATGGTCTTGTCTATGCCGGTAGCGAAATAGGCTGCTGCGGATTGTTCGACGGTGTCTCCGTTGATGTGCGCGTTCGGCATTGGTATCGTGGCCTCCATATGTCGGCCTTCTGTCAATTCTTTGAATATCGCGCAATATTGGTGTTGGCTAGACTCGGCCGGAGGAAACCAGGCCGGTACCAAACCGCTACGAGCCTTGAGCGGCAGGACGGAGAGGAAACTAGAACAGTGCCGAGTTAATACGAGCCTTAGTCAAGAAGAGAAAGCAATATATGTTTCAGCAGCGATCGTTAGAAAACAACGATTTTACAGGTGGTTGTTATACCAATGTTGCAGCTTTTGTTTTTTCTATCACTTAAAAAGAGTTTTATCTCTGTCCACTTGTTTATGTACACGGCGGTAATACAAAACCTCAGTGCTGAAGATCCATCAAAGAATTTCTCCAATATATGGACTTATAAATTTTACACTGATAGACAGACTGGGCGAGTGATAGTAGTATTTTGGCTGGACGATACGCGTTCAATAGCCGAATATCGTCAAATTCTATAAAACTAAAAGGTATCTTCAAAAAAAAGGACGAAGATCAAAATCAAATCACGAAGCGTTTGGCTCGTCAACCAGCCATGCTACGAATATTCCCCATGAAGAAAAGTTAGTCGTTGTATTTTCATCAAAACATTACGCCATGACAAAAGCACTGCAAACTTTTTCTTTCCTTGCAGGATCCGCCCCGCGGATGCATTGTCAAGGTTTTTTTTGATCCTATAACTGGAGCCGTCGTACATTCGTTTGTTGTGAGCCAGCTCCAGCGCAGGGCAGGTGTCGTCTGCAAGTCGACGAGGTCCTACAACCGGTACCAATCAGACTCAAAACTAAGGACAGTTGAGGACACGACTGGACGACGATGGGAGCGGCACATAATTACTATTGCTGCTACTGCACCCAGCAGTTGAGCTGACCGCCATTACCTAACATTCGAAAGTCACTGTAGAGAGGTTACGAAAGTTCGAATATAGCTCCGGTCATGTCGTGTTGTCGTTGCTGGTGTCAGGACCCTGGCTAGCGTAAGCGGCAAGCGAACCGGACACCCGTTGTCACACCCTAATGACAATCGAAAAGATGAAACCGTCGTTTTGATTGTTGTCCATTCGAGACTAAAGGCTGTATTTCGCCCATTTATATACACGATAACAGAGCAAAGCCAAACAGCATTTCTCAATTGGCCTAGCTTATCTCCAACTGTCTGCTAGTGACGTAATGTTCACTGTACAATATATACTGGACTGCTCTACATATGGATAGGAGAAGAGATGGGTGCGACTTTGTACTCAGATGGCAGAAGACTGACTGCCTACTTGTCGGAGCAGAGGCTGTCGCGACCAAGTAAACGTCATAGTTCAAAACGAGATCTACCGCTAGAGAAGTTTTCTGCTTACGGGAACAAACATCCTCCTACAATCACACAATACAGCAGGTAGACCGCGGGTCAATTTTAAATTTCCTCAGGATTGGATGAGCTGACCTGCAGTCTCCGGTGACGGGACAAACTGTCTGGCTTAATCTACATGTCCATTTTCGTCCCCCATAATAACACATTATCTCGAGACAGCTTTCAGCGTTGGGAAGTCAACACAAATAAATGTTCTATACCGGCCTAGATTTTGCCGTACCAAAGTAAGCCTAGGAGTCCTTAAAAATGAAAAATGGTCAAATAATATATATATAATTTTGTCTAAACTGCGCCGCTCAATTACGTGCGTATACGATTGCTTGAAGACTGCGTAATTGTACCTTACTGAACGTCCGATAAACGGGCACGTCCCATAGCTAAACATGACGCAGTCATAACCGTAAACAAATAGAACTAGCGACAGTTCGTGTCAACCTTTGCCGCTACTTTGCCAGCTTAATTGTCATCAATTTTAAGCGTCGCTACATCGCCTACCGTGGACCAGTCGTCGCTTTTCATCGTAATGATTTTCATAGCACAGTCGTTCGCGTAGCATCCAAAAGCGATCCAATCGAGAACAGGCATTGATAATTATCAGATTAGAGTGTGCAGGTCCGCTCTCCCACCGCAGTTATCACAACGTTATCGCTTGATCTCATCTATAAACATGCCGATACTGCAGCATTCTGTACAATGGACTGACGGACTGACTTCCTGAATCTGCTATGGGGCGGCATTATCTACGTTCGTGTGCGCCAACGATTATATCGTACACGTATGGCTTTGGCCGTCATTATTATTATTGTTATGTTGTTATGATTGATGCTAGCGTTGTTGTATAATCACATCAAAACGTACCGCTCCGCTTTCAACAATGTGCGTATTGTAAGATAGGCTTACGCGACTGGTGGCGGTATTGGCAATAACCGGACCGCAGATTAAACATAAGATTATCGCGCAGCAGTTACGAGCGACGTGAAGGGTCGGTCGACGAGGCCTAATCGAAGGCTAACGAAGACATCTTCGTATGTTGAGGAGATTTTGTGGCTCAGTACCTGGGACTAACTTTCGCAAGCCTTGTTATAGGCAAACACTAATCCAATGGCTTAATGGTGCCTGAGAACTTCTGCGAGGCGTTCCGACAGTTTAACAAAGGACACAGTCTGGCTCTCTGAAGAGCATCATCTACCAGGGTATATAATAATTGGAAGTTGAGTGAAGAAGCCTATGGGCATTTCTGCTTTTCTTCTTGTCAACAATATAGTACCTGTCAGGACGTAATCATTCAGGAAGCGCTATGAATCGTAGTCGCAAGCTAAGGTTCTCTAAGCTTTATTTATTATATTGACAGCTGTTGCCATACGTAATGGACTGTAGCTCTGAAGCCTAAACTTGCCTAGAGAAGTTTGCTAAATGTGAACTTTGCTCGTTTTATAGCAGGTGATGACGACTGAAGTAACTTACTTGGCTTGATGTTCTAAATGCTATTACTGTAGCCCCTCGATAGTTATCAATAGTAGAACTGAAGTTACAATATGATTTAGAGCTGTTGTTTCTTTTGGATCTGGTATCAAAATTTGAAATTATCTAATAATGCAATTCGTTTTTCTAATGGTTTTTCTCATTTCGGTTTTTTTTTTGCTGTTTTCATGATTCTAGCACTTACTTTCATTAAGGTAACAGTCAAAAGTAAATTTGAAAAAGTTTGATAGGGGGCGGGGGGCAACCCATCTTGTTTACGTGAGATATGTGAAATCTTTACTGTTCCTAACTAAAACTTTTCCATTTGCCATGATCCTTCTTGTCGGTCATTGCTGACATTGAGTCTATATGTTATAATCTATATATTTCGCCTTTTATCCACATCTAGTCGTCCATTTACCACACGCATTTCGTAAAATGACTTCAAGCTGTCCACAGGTAAAGTTAATCTGATGCATGAACATTTCTAGATTTATTTAGCTTGCAACGAAAGCGCTAAGTAGCTTCGAGGTTATAAGAAGCTTGAGTAATTATCTGAAGATAATTATGAGAACCATAAAGTATATCCTTGAGTAATTGAACAATATCCAACTAACCGAAACGTAAATTTCCAACCAAACGTAAACCAAGACGAATTTCGAACGGCTTATTTGTGCGACGTAACTGACATGATATAGAAAAACTCTAACCACCCAATGTTCGCAGTTCTATTATTATATGATTAGGTTCTAAAAAACTGCTAGTTTTATTGGATCTTTAGAATACCTGCCTACCTTGAATGCCCAAGTCAGTGTTCATTTAGCATAACACTAAGGCATTTTTTATTTTTTGATAAAAAGTAATTTATGCCCATATGATTGTTTACGTTTCCTTATTTTTACCCAAAAGTCCATTTGTCTACTCTATTTTAAATTAACCTCGTAGTGAACCATTCATACACTGTCGACTATCAAAAACTCTGTATTTTCGTTAGCCTACATTCTATTTTAATATGTTTGTTTAGTTGCAAACATAGAATTCAAGTTAGCTTTGAACAAAGGCATTTTCCTTCCTAGTAAATTAAAGGAAAGGAAAGGAAAGGACGCCAGGCAAATTATTTCGTTTTCAAAGACCACCATTTTTTTTTAATAGAGCGTTACGTTTTAACTGAATGGTTAAGGAGCTCAATACCGATGAATTATAAGATGTTATCATTCAATATAACAGTGTACCTACCGATGACCGACCTTTGATTTACGCTAGCAGTATCTTTTTATTGCTATATTTTTACTTAAGAGCCCCGAAAAATATACGTATTTGCGTAAAGTGAGCTTCGTTCATTTTGATATCCAACATCTGCAGCATGTATATTACCTAGACCTATACCTATCAATGTAAAAAAAATGTATATATATATATATGCGATTATATAAAAAACACACTATTTATTGTACAAACATAATAAATATTCACAGGGTCGCACAGTTACGTTACATAGCATACGTGTGTTGAAGCAAAGGCAAAATTCACAACGTAGATTCGATCTTCCATGATGGAAGCAGGAACCTTTAGCTTTGATAGAAACTGTTCTCCGTGTAATAACCAGATGGGCTGAGCTGCTGATTGAATCCGTAATCACTTAGTGGTGAAGACGGTGTTGAGGAAAAGTTTGATTCTGAGGTTGTGCCAAAGATGAGGTCACAATTGGAAGACCCGGCGGGCAAGCTGGTCACGGGACACGAAACGGTATGGTCAGATACGACACCAGTTGGCATGGAGATATCAATCGGAAGCCCAGTGGTTGGTGTTGTTGTCGTGGTTAAGTTCGAAGCCTTGAGGTCAAATTCGAGGTCTAGCTGGATATTGGAAAGACGACGTCTCATCGAGTGCTTGAGGTGACTTGCACATGTTTTTGTTTGTGAGCCTTGTAAAGCCACAGCGGCCAGCAGAGGATCAGGGCTACACTGACCGTCCAACATCTTGAGCGTTTTCGTCAATGCATAAATATAATTGTGCGCGAATCGAAGTGTTTCAATTTTCGTTAGCTTTAACGGGTCATCTCGTTCCATGTTCACGTCCATGTGCTCGCTTAGCGATGAATCCTGGCTGACTGCTGGTGATGAACTCGATGGGGTAACACAGACTGGTAGCACTGTGCGAAGCCGATCCAGCGCGTCGTTGAGATTGTGCATACGATTCCGCTCACGGTCATTGGCCCGAAGTCGTCTTGATCTTTTGGCCTTATGCTGTACAATACTATCCATCACTGTGGCTTCGTCATGGCACTGATAAGACATGGAGTTTTTCCTTTTCTGTGGGAAACTTTCAATATTCTCCTGCAGTGCACACGATGACACTGTTTCCCGTAACGGACGGGACAATTCCGTATCGATAGGACCGAATAACATTTTTCCTGATAAAAGCTAATATAGCACAAATGCTATAAGAGCGCTCTTACTCTGGGTTCGTCAGCTCCGGTCGATAAGGACTGATTGGACGAAGCTGCGGCGTGCGATTTTATGCACCATGGGTCTATAACCCCCAGACCATTGGGAGAGGGCAGCCATTCTCGTTTTAGGAGAGGAGGAAAATACTCTCTATGTTCAGTCTCTGTTAGAGACCGCATCTTATTGGATGAGATAATGGTTCGATATTCACTAGACGATTCACAAAGGTACCCATATAGCTATATGTCGAAAATGTGTGGAATCTGATTATCAAGGACTTAATCCAAATAAATACGTACTGAACCATTCGTTGGAATACCTGCGTGGCCTCTCGTATTCCATTGTTTGAAAGAGCCGAAAGCCATGAAAATATATTTATAAACTTATTTTGGGGGTGGGCCGCAGCTTGTTAGCGAAACCTTCAAAAGGGTGCTATGTTTTTTTTCTATCAATAGGCACCAGAAGTCATTTAACTATACGCACGTCAAAAGGCACGTTCGTTTTAAAATCCATTCGGTCCGAGAGTTTTTGCATAACTACGGGGCTGACTTCGCAGTACTTCAAAACTTCGATGAATTGTCATCAAATGCGCAAGAATTAAAAACAATGAGTAAAAGACTGTAGAAGGGCTTCTTATTCATTTAACTAACGTTTGTCTTTCAGTGTACTTGAACGCACAGAATACTCAACAATGACTCCTACATTTTACAGTTGCACGATTTGTAGACGATGGGTATCAACAGATTAACTTACCCCTGGAAACTACAAACCACCTAGGCGAGCTTAAAATTCCTCGTCGACTGCTACAGGGTTGATCCCATTTATTTGCACTCAACAAATTCTAATATAAATCGAGCTTCATTTTATTTTCGGCAGATACCTAAGGCTTTATAAATATACTATTCATCGATGAGCATAGTAAGGTATAGCAAGGTTGTGAGGTTCGAACGGTGTTAGTTAAAAGGACTGGTTCTGTCGTTTTTGTGTTCATGAACCTTACCTTATATCAGTATACTGTCATTTGGGATAGCCATTGCAATTGCACAATTTTTCTTCAGTTTACGGTCCACTTGAGGTATTTTCTCTATTATCGGCTTCACCCGTATAGCAATAATTGTCGTACGTAGGTCAGTAGCGCGTAGGTCATAAATTAGCGCGATTTCTGATCACGCCCATCGTTACGACGGGTAATTCTATAGTCTGTCCCGATCGTATGGCCGTTCTTCGGGGCTGGGCTCTTCTGCATCATTACTGATGAAGTTCGCCGAAGTCAGCCGAAGTGTGCGGATGCTTTTGGTCAATGCGAAACCGCTGCCCCCCCCCCCCCCTCTTTCAGCTCGGACAGCTCTGATACTATGCACTGCAGTGCAATGTCTCCGATTTTCGTCGGCTGCGACCGCAAGAGGCGGGACTCTAGATATATTCATAACAAAGCGATGTTTGCAGGCAAACATCTCTTGGCCACCGGCACCAACGAACCGCGCCGTTCGACTGTACGTTCGTAACGGGTAGTGGCCTCCCCTGGTGTGATTCACTTCGGAACGAAGTGGACCTAGATCGATTCTTCTGAAGTAGCCGACATCGTACTCGAGGGAGCAAGACGTCATTTAGCAATAGATATGAATAACTTTGAGGTTGCCCTCTCAGATTGATCAGAGGAAAGGAAACATCGCAGTCCTTCGTTTGAGATATTATGAAGGCCTGTTGCGCATAGCAGTAACGATAGCATACTATCAAAGAGAGTAGTTGATACTAGACAAGTTCTACAATTGGCAACGTGTACGTGCATAAGGGATACTATCATATTTTTATAATAATATTTGAGCCCATCATTGAACACCATAGTCACCCACGGGTAACGTGTAATAATGACTGCGAACGTGACGTATTGCTGTCCAGGTAAAAGTAAGAAGACTTCGAAGGCCGAAAAATTGTTTCCGTTAAATGCACAAGCATACATCAGTATACTTGCGAGGATCAAATTTGTTTTCCGCGTAGCGCAGTAAAAAGTGATTATCGAAGCCGTATATCGTTGCTCACGCATGCTTCACGTTGAGGTAATGAGTCATGTTCTACATTGTTCTAACGGATTTTTCGGAAGGTTTTCATTCGAAGATGAGGATTATGCTATTTAGCGTATATATTATTGAGGCATTTTATATCTACCTGCATTAGCTTTAAGATAAGTTAATACGTGAGAGAGACCCAAGCTATACAAGTCGAATTTCCCTTGTCACTTGAGTGAGATAATTATGTTGATATAACTGCCGTGCTCCCAGAGCTTTTCGTCGTTTGGCTGTTCGCCGTTTTTAAACAGCAGAGGACCAGATTACCGCTATCGCCTTCAAAGGCATTTATATTAGTAAGTGAAATCTATGAGTTTCGAATTAAATTTAGTTAACTTTCTGTGTAGAAAGTTCATAAAATAAAACATGAAAAAGTCGTCAAAGCCTTCTTCCACAGACGGTACTCAAAATATTTTCGTACCATTGTCTGTCTTTCGGACCACATTTAAAACTTCTGTTATTCACGCGGGTTGCCTAGTACGTGTCCCTGGCGGGACATACGACAGCGCCACTTTGTTTCTTTCAGCCAATAGCTTAGCCGTCCGCTACATGTGTACATGTACATACATGGACACACTCCGCATAGCCATGTCAAGATTTCGGATGATGAAGACATCCTCCTGTCATCCGAAGAGAGAATCTTTCGTATTATGTAGTGGTACAACCTTACGGAGGGTTATATTTTGAACTCGTCCATGATCCGCGATCGTCTCACGGCGACAACAATGAACCGTACAGAATCGCACCGGTCAACGGTTGTACTCGACTCTGGAGATATAAGAGACCCTTATCGCGTGGGACATCTTGTGCAACTTGAGGTAGATCTACATAGGCGTTCATCCTTGTGCGATACGTTGATCTCTATGCACCGAACTTCGATTGGCGGTTTGGATAGCCGATATATTTATGGATGTAGTCTTTCGCGAGAATTCCAACGATCCTAAGCCCGACACATCGGTATTTTTTTTTGTAAAACTCATGCATCGCTAGGGTTATAAAATCGAAAAACCTACGGGTATGAATAACGATGAATATTTCTCTAATATAAATGTAAACGACATTGCTGTGTTTTATTTATATAAGGTTCAGGCTTGTTTTTTTTTTTATAGAACAATGATATTCTATGCAATTCTTTCTCTGTATCTTAATAAATTATAGCGCGTTTCTTTCAAAAAAAAAACCGCACAAGATTCAGGTTAAAAACACGCATATTTATGCAGCTTACGCTTAATTTTTATAATGTATTTTTATCCTTTTCACTAAAAAGAGATGGCCTAACCAGCCTTTAATGTAAAGTGGTATATTTGTCTCGTTCAGATATGCTTCGAACGGATATTTATATTACAATGAGTATTCCGATAAGCCATAGCACAAGATTATTTTCGATATTGGCATTAGCAACGGTATATACATTAAATATAACAGAAAGCAGCGTGCATTTTACTTTTGCGTAAATCTTGCAATGAGAACTTCACCCCTCCCCTCTGCACCCATTCTCAACAGCCCCGATGGCGAAACCCCGTTACTCCGTTGCTCCATGATGGCCTTTCGAGACAAATCCTGTTGACGTATCGTTGCAATTTTTTGCTTTTTTCCTAAGTTATCTAAGTACACTCGCAGGCATTCCAAGTCCCTCACCGACACCAGCATCCGAAAACTTCTGCTAAACCAACTGAAGTTGGATGTTCGCCTGGTTTTTCTGTTTGGTTCAGGACGACAACACTGACAACAATCGAGTCGTAGTGTATCTACTGCAGGGGGGGGGGAGGGGTGCCGCCACTCGCACACGAGAACGAAGTAAGACCTCGTTCATCGATCAGGATCAGACAGGCTGAGGATCCATCGACGTGACAGCCTCAGCTGTTACATAAACCTCCCTGAACCACAGCACTAATACCAAGCCGTTCAAAGACCGAACAAGGAGGACTCAAGCGGCTCGACTTTGGTGGGCGCCTCATGAACATGGATGGAGAGAAAGGAAGCACAGAATCACTGCCTCAACGGAGACAGTGGCTGTGATATAGGACGACACCAAAAACTGGTGCATCCTGCAGCCGTCGACGAAGATAAACAGAAAATGAAGAAGACACCGCAGAACTCTCTGTAACTTCGACCAGCTCCGTGGTACAGACAGGAAGCAACACCAATGAAGTATATCACGAATTCGTCTGTTGACCTTATAAAGTGTGCTTAAATTTACTGCTGGTTCAGGCGTGCACCAGTCACTCTGAGTCAGAGTTTTCTGAGGCACTATATTTTAGAGCACAAAGTTGCACTGAAACAGTGATGAAGTAAAGGTATGATCTACAGATGATGTCGACCTTTGCTTGCATGAAAGTCTAAATAGAATAGTAACGTTCCGCATTTTGTACCTTATTCTTGATGTGCTGGACATACTGGCTCCGATTTATTTCTGGAATATCTTAAACAATATACAAGCTAAGAGATTTTGCAAGGCAATCTACTCCTTCTAATCTTCTAGGAAGCTTCGCGTAAAAGACTGTGTTTTGCAAGACCTCGCTAGTAATGTATAGCTAGATGTATATTGAATAAATCCATAATTTAGTTAGTTCTTGCAAATTGAAAATGCGGGACGTATTTCACAAAGCTGGACTGTGACAGCCACCACTTGCCTGTGGGTTTGGTCTTCCATTCTAGCCTTATTGTTCGTTCATATATCGTTCTCATTTGTAGCTTTATGAATAACCCAGGGCAACTTACGTAGCGACGTTAAAGCCGTTTCCAAGGTTAAACAAGGCCAAATGTTTTTCTGTTCTTGTCCTGTGCATGTGCCGATAAGTCACCAATGGCATGTCCACCACCTCCGCAGTAAATATAACTGTCATTGGTAAATATACGTCACGGATCGATGATTGTCGTAGCTAATAATTGACTCAAGCCGACAGTTGCGCTGAAAATCTACGAGTTTACAGCGTGCCTGAACGTGGAGCTCTGTAACGAGTAGGAAAACTAGGGCAAATACATGTGAGTGAGATAAGAAACGGAGGTTAGACGTCGGCGTGAAACTATTTTGCGGAGAACGCTCAAGATACAATCGAGACAATGTTACGGTTTGTACGACAATTTACGTAAATCTGCGGTAAACATTATGCCTGTGTTACGGTGCAGATAAGAAGGAACGACGCGCACGTAGGTCTAAACGGAATGGATACATCTGAGCGGTTACTGCTTACACTACAGCATGAATGAGAGAGCTTAAGAGTCGAGATAGCTATGAGAAGATAGACGTAGAGCGTCTACTGGATTTCAAAATGGTTTCAACGGTATGTGCGCCGTACAGAGTTACGGACGGAGACTTCTGATTAAAAAAGATTAGTAATTTTAATGAAAACTGCTGTCGAACACTGGAAGAATGCAATTGGTAACGCAGCGGTTACTTTAAAACAGAAAGGAAAACGTGTGTTAAGCAATAGCCGTTCGCCTATTCGGTTAACATTATTGTGTGCGTCGAACGGATTGAGCGGTTTCTGAAAAACGGGGAAATGAGAGGGAAGCAGTTCGTAAAAAAAGTTGAAGAATAGGTAGCCATATCTATATTCATCAAATGTATAGAAATTTAATATTTTTTTAAAATCATTTTATTACGTTATTTTACACTTGTGCCAGTCTATGCATTGGAAGTTCGAGAACTGAAACTCTTAAGTGGCTTCCAGTATTAAGTTGTGTACACCTCTTTTCAACGATAGTAAATATGCTTCTTCTGAGTTTGTTCTCACACAAAGACAATGTGGGTTCTGCATAGGAGCAGTCACTCGCGTCCCTGGGCCTAGTTAGAGGATTGAAACCCCAGTCCTTCCTCCTTTTTAAAAGCTATTTTTGTCTATCGATATAACAGGCGCGATGGTAGAGGAGGAAGATTTTTGCAAGAAATTTAATATCAGCTAGTAGCTACGGATCGTACATGGCTACAGGCAGCGCTGTTTGTTGTTATTGATAGTTCCCGGCCTTTACAAAACTGTCAATGGCTGTTTGACAGGGCCCTTTGAAGATCCCGGCCATCAATCAACAGATGTGTCAAGACGGATGTGCCGTCATCAAATGAGAAATAAAACAATCTAGTATTTCAGGGAGGGGGGGGGGGGGGACTTTATCAAGATTACATAGACTATAGATCCGCTCCGAAAGCAATCTCCTGTATTAAATAGGATCTACCTTCAAGCATACACAGCATATTCATGTGGCGTTTAGTTGAGTACTTTCTTATACGTAGAGAGTGATGTACGGAGGCAATCGATTAATGTAGTAGCGGTAATTATAAAATGAGCTAAGCATTAGGACACAAGTGAAGATGAGCCTTTCTCTATTAACGGACTCGAGAAAGATATGCAAACTAGGAAGCGGCGTAGTTCCTATCGGCACATTTTCAAGCGGCTTTTTGATGTTGTTAGTATATTTTCCTTTTTTAAATTTTTTTCATTTTGGTAGGTCCTAAAACTTGCCGATTTGACGGGCCTTCTTTAACCTCGTCACAATATAGTTTGTGCATATATATATTTGGCGATGTTAGTTTAACAGAAGTTTTTTTTAGGACCAGAATTACAGCAGTTCTATCAAGTATATCGTACAGCTATCTTGAAATTTTTAACATGGTATTGCCTGCATACAGAAGCGAAAACGCCACTACAAGCAATAGTTTCGCTCGTTGCAGTAAATCAGACAGAAGCTTTTTTTTTTTTACTTAGAATCTAACCTGTGCCGTAAGGTCACATCGATGCACGATCTGGACAAAAACATATGCACTCAACACTCTAGGAATGCAAGGCCAAGGTCCTTATCACTGTTTATGCATTTCAGCGCTTCACCGGTCGCGGCCATCTCAAAAAGTGCAAGTTGGGCGTTATCACAGATAGCAATACGCGTACAAGCAAGCTTCTGTTTGCAGTGTCTGTGTACTGCATGGAGAGAGCCAAGATATGGGAAGACGATTCCGGAGATAATTTCGAGTTGATAATGCTCTAGCAACCGGAAAGTTATTACTTATAAATTTGTTTCACCATTAGTAGGAGTATGAAAGAGGTCGTTGTAAGGATGGCTGTGAGCGGCCTGTAAAGTATATAGCGCAATTCCAAGTACTGCTTGTAGCTTATTATTGAAGTTCGATCGATAGATAGCAGCTAATGGACACCGACAGACAAAGCGCGGATGGTATTTTTCGGCTCCATCCATGTCTAAAGTGACGCTTCAGATCGTGTATGTCTCGACTGTAAACGTCAGTATATCATACATTTTTTGATTAATTTTCTTCAACACGTCGGCATCCCACAAACGGCTACAGATTTGATATGGCGAGGCCTTTGGTAGCAGTCACAAGCTAAAAGCTATCTGCGAAATCTATTAACATTTACCGAAAACAGATTTAATATTATAAGGAATTATTGCTGAATCTGGTTCAGGGTACAAAATGCAATGGAAAAGCACACGCTTTTTCTAAATGCGAAATGGAGCTACAATGGAGTGATTTCGAGGCTCTGGAAAATAACCATGATAAAGTAGATTCAATGCTACCCAACCCTTTGCATAGGCGTGTCGTAAATGCGAGAACGCCATGGGTCGGTGCAGCAAATTGGTGAACGGACGATCGCTATCCGCAACGGGTTACCATATATAATCTGCTTGAATTAGACGAACCTTGGGCCCCTAGTCCGACAAGCAGCCACCAGCCGGTGCACTCCGTCTTTTTCGCGCTAGTGCTCGCATTGAGTCCCATACATTTACATAGGCACAACCTAAAAATTTATTGCTCTTTGAACAAAAAATAAGGGCGCTATTCTTTCTATCTGAATACGTACGAAATGTTTCGGTAAAACCATCTTTTTTTTTTCCCACCGAATACAGCACGTAGATAAATTCTGCATGAACATGCATTTTGTGTGAATATCGCAATACTGTTGTTCCAAGCAAACAAAAGCTAGGCACTCTTGCATAGCAAGCGCTTCTAATTTTTATGTCGACCTGTCATCAAACACATTGGGACGCATAGCCATTACACGATATAGGTTCTTGGATGTATGTTTTTCTATCGTAGAGGCGGCCATTAAATCGAAGTCTACTGGCGAGACGATGCGACTAAAAAACAATGTTTTCCTTCTGCTAGAAGGCGAAGCAGACCAGCATTTCGATAAAGCATGTCCAATAGTTCAGTGTGCCAATGTCTGAACCGCATCGGTGCCAAAAGATTAAATAAATGAGACGGATATATATATTAGTTACGAAAATGATATGCAAGGTAGTATTTTTGGTCGGAGGACTGCAAGCTAGAGTATTTATTTTACATATAGTGACGACAATACGACCAAAAGATATAGAGCTCATCTAACTACCTTTGAGTGTTCACTGTTTGTTGTTCTTGTCCTACCAGCCTTTTGACTTGGGTTAAGAATGACAAAAAAATGTGGTCTTCTGCCACCAGGTATATATACCCATCTTTGGAGTCTAAGTTCTTAGAAAAAAATTTCTAGCAAACGAAACATTAGAATGAAAAAAGGTTATAGATGAAACTGAACATAACCTGCATACTAACTTGAGTTCATATGTGTGATTTTATATAATGCGTTGTCGAATATTTATTATGATATAAATTTCAAATCAACATATTAAAGTCTAAAGATGAAAAAAATACTGTTACGGTACGACATACGGACGGACCCTTAAAACCTTTTTTACTGTTTAAAAGACTACGCATACAAGTAGTTTTTATCTTGGAAAAAATTTTTCCTTTTCAACAATAATAATAATAACTAATAACAAAAAATAAGTTAGCTAATGTTTTTACTCGATATTACCTTCGAGCCGAGTGCCTTAAATGTAAAGGTCTAATATTGCCCTGCATCATAATGCGAGTCAGTTTTGTCCTCCAAGTTGTAACAAATAAAAGGCAGCTCCAATGCGAAACACTTACCGTTACGCCGCAATTTCCAGGGTTATTAATTTATTTTTCTTAATTTATTATTAGTAGTTCTTTTTTTGGGATGGGAGTTCATCTTGCCACAGTAACGCCTAATGCTATCGAGCTACCTCCAAACCTTCCATACTCCGCCTGACGGGTAAATGTCAATGACGGAGAGCATAGTCCATGTTTAATTAAAATGAAATAATCCATATTTAAAAAAGTTGTTAAATATGTATGTTACACATGGATTTCTTGTCTATGTGAAAAGTTGATTTTATTTAATGAAAAATAAAAATATACTTTTGGGAATACACAAGTTAGTACAGTTCAGTTCTGTGATTCCTAACATACTTACAAGATAACCTTAAAGACTCATCATGAAGTCTTTTTGGATCGGTGGAATGGCTATAGATTTGGCAACAGATAAATTATAAGTAAAGCGATGTTATCTCAATGCGCATTGCGGCTTGACTTCGGATAAATCTAGTGCATTGGCAGTTAGGGAGGAGTTGGCTTTTCGAACGTTCGACGGTTTGGGTTCAAATCCAAACATGACGTACGTATTTTGGCAATGTTGTAGACTCGAAAAATTTGTCCCAAAGTTACTTTTGGCGTGCCGTAAATGATACGATGACCTTGTATGATAGGCTAGCTCTTGATAATACTAGACCTAAGACATAAACAAGTTACTAGATTTCTAAGCTAATATTGTACTCACTCTAACAGGACAATTGATATCACGTATTTAAGTGCAAAATGTACTCGTCCTTATTATATAATCTTTGAATCATTTCGAAAATGAAATAACAACCAACGTAATGAATTTATTTGAAGGCTCATTTACGTTGATTAATCCATGTAGCACCACAAGTAAACTTTAATTAAGTCCATAATTTTACTTTCAAAGCGGTTAGTAACAGTGAAATCAGAGTAAAAAAGCAAACAGTCATGATCGAATTCCTAAGTCGTTTTTGAAGGCGGGTTTCATTAAAGCACGAAATCTCCACAACAAAGGTCTATAGAAGGGGAAACATTATTTATGTTCAAGCTTAACTTGACCTCTGTTCACAGGAATCACTTTTTTTGCATATCGATAATCGTCTGTATATTAATGCTCCAGTTCCTAGCAGATAGCTGTCAATGTCGTTGGAGCTTCTAAGGGCTCCCTTCTAATAGAGCGCCAGGGTAATCGCCGTTCGAGGTTCTTTAGTCACTGGCTTTCTTCACGTCTGAGCGCGTGAATCGGTCCATCGATAGCCGATAAAAGCGATTAAAAGTGTTTGGCAAATATTTTCTAAATCATGACCGTGTGTATTGGTTTGCCACACTGGCTTTAAACATTGCGTCTATGAATGAAGCCGACAGAGTTCTGAGCATTGGTAAGGGCATTTTATGCCGAACGATTTTTATTCGGCTGTATATGTTACCTCATATACGTTCCGCGTCTGTTGGAGCTATCCTCATCCTATCTTCAAAAAGTCTGGAGGTGGTAGACAAAAAAGCACTAGAAGGAAGCTATGGAAAAAAAAAGCTTTTTAGGGAACTTCCACTGTGCTCGTTTATATTAGTTCGCCGTTAGGAGGAGAACGGTGCGACTGATTTAAGCATTGATAAACATCAATTGCAGATAAGCGAAAATTTCACCCGTCAGTGAAAGCCATTATTTGTTGCAGTATGTTAGAAGTTTATGGAGAAATAACGTTCGTTCCAGAACGCGAACAATGTGTTCGTTTTATCGATAATTTTATTTAGTTAAGAGAGCTAATTATAGAAAGGCATCTGTAGTTCTATTACCTAATATAGCCTATAATGCTGAGTCTTTTGTGTGAGTGATGTCCATCTAACACTTTTAACACCTTACATCAAGCTTTTTATGTCTAATTATGGTTTTTTTTTTACATTTATTTTACAAATTTTACATTTAGTAGAAGCCTTTTGCGGATATACTAAAGTATTATTATTTACAAAAGTTTAGTTGATCCAAGGTTAGTACGTCTTCCGAATAGCCTCTGATATTATAATCAGACAGCGAACCGGTGGCGTTATTATCTCTGCGATTCTGTTCGGTGTATAATGAAGGCGGGCAGCACTCGAGGGTAATGGGTGAAAGGCCTATAGACTTTCCGCTGCGGCGTGATTACCGTTGACATTATGTTGGACCACCGTATAGCAGTTGCGGCAGCTATACGGCGATCCAACGTCCTGACAGAAGTGTTGAATAGTGTAGCAGGATAACAGTGATTATCGTAGCTTCATTTTAGGCTGTTCCTGAGGACAGTCGAGGCTACTCTACAAACGTAAGGCGCGGCTGGTTCACAATACGAGAACAGTTTAAACAACTTATAATTACTACCCCTGTAAAGTAAGAAGAGAAACGCTCGAACCGAAATCGCTTGACTAGATATAACTAGAAACGCTAGCTTTGCGATTCGATCAATTTCTAAGTTGTCAAAACATTTAACTTATAGACAATGCATTGATTTTTGATTTAGTACACAGGCACAGATATTGGTAGGTCTAGCGGCGCGATCTTCGATGAATAACTTACAATCTTATAGACTCATGTCGAAAACGGCCCGTTTACAACTGAATGGCCGTTTCTGTATATAGTACCACTCACAACTGGACGCTGAAACGTACCGACTCATATCACGCGAATATACATCCGTTAATTCTTGATTGATAGCCGTCTCAGTGGCTATAGCTGACGCCCACATGCTATTTGGGACATTTTTTTCAAAGCGAAATAAATTTGGAGGAAAAATCAGAGGTCTATCTCGGAGGTGAGGAGTCAAATGCGTTAACCTAACAGTACGATACCACTACGATACGCGAACTCCGACAACCTGACTTAGGATACCTAACGTCGCGTAGGTTCAAAGCTGGAAAACAACCGCCGGAAATGATGTTTAGCGACAACAAAAGACGTGAAACATGAAATATTTAATTATTTTTATGCGACTGACAGTATAGCTGAATTAACTTAATTTTAATTAATAAGTTGCATCGATGGTGGACATGTTATCCCCGTGATCAAATATTGTATGAGTCAGAGGACGGCGCGCAAGGACAAAACGCGGATCCCTAGCCGCCAGTGCGCGTAAACATAATTTCTTGACCAGCTAAAGATGATTTTATAATGAATTTGGCGAAAATCGTCTCGTGCCCGGAAAAAATTTGATATAATAATTGACATACCTAGTTCGGCGTATACATAATAATAATACGGCAGCTTCACTTGAGTACGGGTCGATGCCTGTGTGTCACAAGCTTCCTGTCTGAGGAATTTTGAACCTTGATTACGAAAAGGATCCTGAGCACGATGTTGAAGAAATCTCAATTCTATGATAGTTATATGATAGAGACCAAACTATGATGCCTCATATAATTTTTCTTCTATGGAACGTTTAATATTGCTATTTTTATTGTAAATAGCAATATTATCTTATCGTTCTACAGACTGAAGCATTCTTTTAGACCGACTAAACGAAAAATTACTATACGCTTATTAAGTAGTGTATTAAGTTTGCCTGTAATGGCTTTTCCGAAGCGGTGTAAGTCTGCTTTCATTGCGGAGAGACCGTATCGCCGTCGGATGGATAGCATCCTTTTTCCTGAAAAAAAATAGACTCTACGACCGCACGGGTGTTGGAAGCTAACCGTCCACTGGCCTAAACCCTACACGTTATCGGCACAGCATCTGAGCTAGAATTCAACAAACAGAACTAGTAGTTTTAACTAGTTGAAATAGATGTGCTAACTATGAGTCGTATATAAACACTGTAGACAGCGTAAGATTTGTAATATACTTACTAATCTATAGTAATTCCGTCAGACGACTGATTAATCACAGTCGCGGACACGATCCACGATCGTATTGGGATCTGTCGATGGTCGACGTAGGCGGTCGTAGACGTAATGTGTGTTAGCGTCTCTAGCCATCACAGCGTAAACTACATTATATCTTCCATGGTTTAGTTCGCACAGCGGAGAACTAGTCATAGAAGCGGCGTAAGCGTATTCAGACTGAAAGCGTTTTAGAAGGCTTTAGGTGTATATTTGTGGTTCACGGAACTATCGGCTCGCCAAACTGTCACTCCAGCTTTGTTGTTGTAATGTTCGAATGTAATATATACGAGTTTAAGTTGCAGTTTTGTATGAATAAGCATAGCGGGTATGCGTCAAAGTAGATTGGGGTAAGTGGTCCCCCCCCCCCACGTTGAAGCTTCATGCCGTTCGAAGCAGTTTCTTTAGTTTGGATCGCGTCAAGGCTATGTATAAGTACTGTATTTTAACAAGTCGTCAATTTTGCTCCATCTATTATTATATGAGCTGTCGTATTTAGCAAAACAATTGATGCATATTACTCAGTTACCGCGGTCTCTTACAGTGCATTCCTAATGATTTGTAATTAAATAATGAAAATGTACATTGAGCCGTAGATGAACGGTCGGCCATTCGACAGATCGCATTATTGTACGAAGAAATTGTTCTTTATAAAAAAAAAAAAAAAAAAAAAAAAGAGAAGCCATTAATTACTATATAGAGATTTACGGCGGTAAATGACTATACGAGAGCCATATCTTCGAATAATATTCAGTTAGGATAGAAGTATAACATCTATGACTCAACAATATATTATTACAGACGAGACAGATGAGACGTAACACGGTACATCCAGATGTACTTTATACGTAGAAACAGACACGTCTAATAAAAATTGAATGAGTACTATTCAGTTAGTGAAGGTATTCACCTTTAGGGAACAGTAGAGAGGTGACTTATACGCGATGGCCGTAACCACATCTTTCCCTAAATGGAAGAAATACCGCGTGCGAATGATTTTCACCCATTTACCCTATCTCAGTCTACATCCCTATGTAATCTCCGTAGAGTTCGCACATACATCGAAAACATAACGCGCTGATCATGCGCAGAGTAAACGGGAAGACTGCTCACAAGGGATGTGATTCAGGCAAAGGTTCGTGAAGAGGCTCATCATTTCGGCCTTAGCGATTATATATTAATATATATATTACTAGATTATATATTAATATATATATTACTAGCTGGTTAAAAAGTTTTCTCTCCTGAGATCGAATGCTTTTGAAAGGTCGACAGGCTCGCCTGCGCGCTTGATATCGTCGCCATGTACAACAGCCAAGCTTTGATTCGCACGCTGATGGGTTTCCTGGCTTTGTTTACCTGAAGAAATCGAAAGGCCTGAATCCAACGTAACTCATTCTTCATCCAGATGAAGAATGAATTACGTTGTTACTGTAATACGTTTGTCGACGTCTTATGTGGTCTAATGAAATGAATAACTATAGCAAATAGCTGCGTTTTCTAATAAAAATGTTTAACAAATAAGTTATAGCTAAGAGAGTCCTACCGTCACATATTAAAACGATGATCAAAGCAAACGGGACGCAATTACGGGGAAGTCAACTGAAGATGCAAACACATCCACACGCTACACTTTCTAGCCGTCTTTGGCTATCGTAATTGTCGTCTTTACAATAAAAATTACCATACTTAAATAAACAAACGAACAGTAGGTGTTGCACGTTTGAAAACCGTAAAAACCTAAAATGTAAGTTAAATCATTTTCGCCCATACATTTCATCACGTAGACTGATCATTTCCTATTCTTAATATATGCAATTTTCGCGATTGATTCTCTCAACGAAAAGTGACTTCAGTTATTTTTTATCAAGTTACGACCTAACTAGCATTTTGGGCCAAGAACAAAATGTCGTCTACGGATAAGCAAAGAAAATTGCTGATTACTACCAGGTTGACAACCAGTTCTGTCAATTGGAGGCGCGAGCGCTTCACTGTCGATGTGGGTCGTATTGCTTGCCAAATAAAAAAGACAGTGAATAAAGCATGATATATTTATTTTTGTATTATTTGTAGTGAATTTGGCATTATGGTATTATAGGTATACAGTATTGAAGATAAACGTGACGTAAATACCTAATGCACACCTCTCTGAACACGTTGACCCGGTCGTCATGGCACGAACGGTCACGCAACCACACTGATTCAAATCTCTGTTTTGGCAGAAAATTCTCTCCAGGAATTAGATACTCGAAGGAAAAAATGACGGCTTTTATGGTTGCCGTGCTTCCTTATAGGTCTGTCGGCGAAAGTCCAGATGGGTCTAGTAAAACCCATCCTAACCTACATTTTTTAACGGGCAAATCTACAATGTCAGTGATTTCGCAAAGTTTTTGTGTAGCCTATTTTTGCTTGTTGATTGACTGTGCTTGTTCTTTGAATGAGTACGGTAACTTTTCTCTATAAGTAGCCTTTATGAATGGTCACTCGCCGATTTGACAGCGGTTTACTACCAGATACAGCTGTGACCATTTCAGTAGTTCTAAAAATCGATTTTTTTTCTAATGTCCTTCAGTAAAAATGTGTTTTCTTCTTTGTGTGAAACGCCGACGGTCCAAATAAAAAGTACCTTTGTTTTTTAATTCTCTACGTTATTTATTTGTACTATACAATATGATTTAAACCGGCAACGAAACACTGGTCTGTTGCCTTTAGCCTAAGACGATTTCTGCTTGCGTATACCATAAGCATCTTTAGCGAATCCTTCAGTTTTTCCAGTTTCGTTTAAAGTCATTCGCGGTCATTTTTGACCATATTTAAATAGAGTAGCTCGCCCAAAGAGGGAACTTCCAACAACGATTTCTAGACTTATCTGTAAAATGTAACGGCCAGACATTTTTAAACAGTTGACAACCATACAATACAAGTCCAGACACAAACTTCAGCCTCGCTAATACGTCTACCTCGGTATTACGGAAAATATTAGAAAACGGTATTGGTCGCCTCGATTAATGCTGTGCTTATAAGCCTGCCTAAAGCTTTCCTTTGCCAAAGGAAATTCTTTTATCAGACAAAACGCTGGCTTGATCGCTACGTAATCCGGATAATCAACAAACATAGCCACTCGTTCTACACTTCGTACTACGATCTAGTACATAGTACGAAGTGTAGCAATGTAAACCCAATAAGGATTAGCGCATTGAAAGTCACCCATTGTTGGTTTAATTCTGATCGTACTTTGACCGCATGATCCTTAGCTAACTATAATTATTAATAAATTTTTATTTACTGAAAACATAATAAGGTGATGTCCAAGTAGGCGAAAGTTACGAACGAGACCTTATTTTCTCATCTGTTTACTCTATAGAATAGCTTCGAATTCCTATTGTGGCCGTAATAGGTGAAATGGTAATTGCGCCTATTTGATTTTAAACGAGACAAGGAAAATTATAAATACGTAATCCGTACTCGAATATTTGACAGTTTACGTCTGGAAATGTAATCATAGTATATCATTTTACATTGCCTGTTTGTGTTTCTAAAGCCCTTTGAAAAGCTATATCCCGGGAATCAAGGCGTCTTATTTTACAGTGTCTACTCCAAAGACGTCAGGGTACAACGCTCACTAAAATTAAGAGGGTACCTTTTTAGCTTGCAATTTATTTTTATACAGTGTTTATGATATTTTTATCTTGTTTATGATGGTTTTTATCTTCATTATAAATGTAGGCAAATCTATTGATTTAAAGTGAAATGGCCTGTCTGATGTGCTCGAATCGATGTGAAAACTTAGTTAGAAGTTATAACATTTTCGCCGGCCAAACGTATCTGACTGTAATGTAATTGACCGTAACGTACGTTCATTTGTGATATTCACTTACAGGTTTATACAAACACAAACAAAACATCCATTGTTAAGATCGCGTTTTGATCAAAGGTTTTTCTCCCACGTAGGCATGAAACAAGCTTTCTTAAAAAACAAAAGTACCAATTTTTGTTTTCCCTAGGATTCCTACGAGACGAAAAGTTTTCACAACACATTAGATATGAGATTTATAGAAGTTAGTTGGTGCTTGATTGCTTCGCTTGGAACCTCACCTAAGTTTACGGGCAAAATGAGACGCTCTTTCGATTTAAGCAAGCAGCCGCCAGTAGACGAATAAGTCAAGCAGTGTAACTCTATGGAATGAATATATGTTTTATTGCTTGTTAAAGATAAAATACGAAAAAAAAAAACACGCAGATAATTTTTTTCAGCCTACCAAAAACATTGCTAAAAAAAAAAAAAAGAGAATATGTAAAAAAGCGATACTAACTGGTAAAACAATAATAACTAATTCAATTAAGTACTTGGTACATTTTTTAGGGTAAACGTATGAAACATTTTACTTGCCATTTAAACAGTAAATAAAATTTGACAAAAGTAGGTTGATTTTTCTACTTGCCTCCGTCAGTTGAAGGACGTTAAGTTGATCACTATTGTCACGGTATATATATATATATTTTGAGTGGATAGAAAAGTGTAACCGCACGAAGGGCATCCATAGTTAAAACTGAATATTTGCCTTTGTACTTGCCCTTCAATTTTCATGAGAACTAATGATGCGAGTATTACCCGTCCTGATGCTCACACACAATCTGCCTGTAGTAATGATCACAGTTAATTTTATTATTACTATTAATGTAATTTGTAGAGAAACACACAATTACACATAGATTCCTTAGCCATTTGAAGATACCTTTGAAGAGCTTCAGTGGTTTCTGATGAGAAAAAAATTGAAACTTTCCATGAATAGAGAGATAACAGTAGCAATGACGACATTGATTAGAACAAAAAACGCATATCTTTATACGGGACACGTATATCAGGCCCATTTCTATGTTGAAATATATGCTATTGCCCTATCTTCAACATGTCGTACTCTATAAAACAATAATAAAAATGAAGAAAACATAGAAGCAATATTATCAAGCAAATAGTCTTAAAGGAACCTAAAAATAAAAACTACTTCTTCAAATTTAGTAGCATAATGATGAAACCTGTTGATTTTTCTAATTACATTCTCCTTGACGTTCTGCGTTGTCGTCGAATAATGTTTCTAGTTATGTGCTTCTTTGCTGTTTTTATCAGCTTGTACATCGCTTATCGAAATACGCGTAAAAAATATCGTTCAAAACATGATGCCGCGTTCGCTCGAAGACATTGTGCGCCATAGCGCCGAAACCGGAACACCCATTTAAGTATATTTTTATCTTCACACAAGTGCTGTCACAGTAACGATTCCATCTTAATAGGTACAATGGTTCACGCTTATATGACCAGTAGCAGATTCTAAATATTGGTAACTACGTGTACGTAATGTGCTTATCAGGAAAGCTTGGCTTTTCGACCTATGACCGTAAAATTAGTTAGGCTTTTAGAAACTATACAAAAAATACATGACAAAATAATGTGTGCAGAATTATTCCAGCAAGATTGGCCGCATTAGCTTCTACTAAAGGTTATCTCTGGCGGTCGGAAGCCACGGCTTCCCAAATGTTTAAATATTTTTCAGCGCGCATGTGTTTTACGGCGGAGTTTCGAAGTCCCCATAAACTTGTCTGAAAGAGACTTCGGACGTGCCATAAATAACAGGAGACCGAAGCGAATGGACTTCGCGTGAGGGACCATCTTTTGACGATGCTGCAATTAACAGAGACGATTGTGACCGTTAAAAATGTAAGAAATACTCATTAATGAATGAGGATTACTATTAGCACACGTTGTTACCTGCATTGTGTGTGCTCGAAGGGACCTCGATGAAATCAGCTTTAAAATAGAATACACACAGTGGAATCGTTTGCATATATCGGCGCCCACTCACTTGGATAGCAGCCTCAATTGCTTTCACTCATTCCGAGCTAAATAACCATCAACGAACTTAGTAATGGACCTCTATCCACCGCATACACAATCGGTTTCCAGTACAAATTCTTAGATTTACGTACAAGAGTGCTGCAGGTATTGATAGTTCATGGGGTGAGTGGGTCCGAGAAACATTTGTTGGCCATGTAAGCCCGGCTGTCCCGAACTTCGAAGGCTGTGGATGAGGGCTCGACTTCGCTCGAACGATGCTCTGTGCCATCGCCAGAATAGATAGCCGGCGCAGGCCAATGCTATGTGTACAAGAGATACAATAAAGGCTGTTACAATGACGGTGGTGTGGGTGTCGCACACGACCTCTTCGGCCTCTAGTAACGCGTCTTCGTCGAGTACCGCACCCGCCGCATGGTTTGGGCCGTTTGTGATTACTTTCGAATTTTCTGCGGGGGAAAAGAAAGAGTCCATAGCGGAACGTTATAACGCTGTATGCGCATCAGAACAAAGAAAAATATCTGGAAGCTATTTCTCGTGTTCAATCAAAGAGATCTGCAAGCAAGGGAGTGCAATAAATCTCTGCATTTTCTGAAACGTGCTATTCAAAGTTTTTCATCGGCCTGCACTCACCTTTTTTTCTGGCTCTTGGGGGTCTGTATGTCGGCGTCTCGCGATCCCAGTTCCTGTCATGGGGCGTTTTTGACTCATCGCTAACAACGATGGCCATTGATAAAGGAAACTCCTCAACTTTCGCTGTGTCTTGGAACAGGCTGCTTTCCTTCTGAGAAACCGAGTTTCCGCGAATACCATCAACAAAATCCTCACTACGCTTTTTTTCGTGCAATGCGTCTCCTTGATTCCACTTTGCTATGCTTAGTACCTCAGGAGCGTGAGTTGTCCCTTCTTCTGAGGAGATGGATTTGCCTTCGAAACTACGTGTTTCCGATGAATCGGCAATCAGATTTTCACTAGCGTTACTGTATGTTGTTGATACAAGATCAAGCCCCGTTGGGAAACGCGGGGCTACGAAAAGTTTTGGAAGCTGTGGAGGCTCGGGGATATGTGGCAGCTCTCGAATGATGCCCCGATCTGGAATTACAGAAAGTATTGCGTGTACGAATGTAATTATCTACTCCACTAACTAAAAATGGCGCCCTCACATGTAGTCGGTTTGTTCGTCCAGCCTATTTAGAGCCATTACGTATCCGACTTTTTTTACAAACACACTTAGAAACATTCCAAATATGATAAACGTTAGTAAGTCTTCAACGGACCAAATCATCAGTTGTTACCTACAGTAAAATTGCTGCGGTGGCTGTTTGGCAGGCCAGTGCACCTGATAAAAGCGAGAGGCACGTGAAAGTTCCTGGTGGTAATGGGGTCCGTGCGGATTCATGCGCCAACCGGGAATAGAGGGAGCCGAGTAGCGTGCCCTCATGGGAGGCAAATGATGAAGCGGTATGTTATCCTGTACGAACGTTGCGCCCTGCTCAGGTACAGGCAGAAACAATGATCTGGTTCGACTAGGCGGGGGTTCCCTGAAAGAACGGGGATTAAGCAAAATCCACTGAACTCCACCGGTATATAGCAGCCTCAGACTCTCTATAGTATCTACCTATTCTACGTGTCATGGAAAATAGTTTTTCAATGAACAGTTATATAAAATTGACAGAATGAAATGCTTATGATGACGAGCTTGTCAGGAGTTGTTACATGTTGACGTGGCTTTCTACGGTGATGGCTGGCTGCCTGTGAGTTCCGCCGTCAGAGCTCCTTGCTGAAGCCGATTGTGCAGCTACCTGTACGTCGATATCCTGAAATGTTACGCACACGTTTTGCTTTGGTAAAGTCGAAGGTATTATTTTGAAGTAAAAGAAGTATCTAAATTGCGTATTCAGGCTTAGTTATATTCTAGGGGCTATGCTTTTCAAAGTGAATATTTTCCTCCACAGTTAGGCTCCTGAATTCATCGTCCAGCTTGACGGTAGTCCAAAGTTATGACATCGTTATTCATTTACGCCTTTGTCAGGTACATATCTAGGTTAAACATAGAAAAATAGGCTAAAAACATGATAGTACTATGTTGCCAAACAAAAACGCATAGAATTATATTATTTCTGGTTAAATAGATTAAAGTACGGAGAGTCTCAAAGAACTGTATAGAGGGAGAGCACGAATCAGTCAACATATTAATGATCAGTCTACAAAACAAACGAAACTGAAAGGCTCTTACTTCAGGAAAAATTTTAGCATAAATTTTTCCTCCGCCCAATCCGTAACCTCCATACGGTTTCTTAAGTTCGTCTTCAATTGAGCTCGTCACATTTGTATTGCCCATGTCTTCAATATGAATATTAGAATTTTTGGAATTGGTTATACTGTCTTCTGCGGTGATGTCGAATGTTTGCTCAGTAGTCGGCAGCTCCGTAGTTGAGGCTGAGTACAAATCAGTGGTGGTGTCCTGTGGAACCACCGCCCGTCCCTGCTTGATGACTTCTTCGGTGACCTCTTCAGAGGACCCTTCGTACTCCGCAACGGACTCTCCTTTTGCCGTCGTTGATTCTTCAACACGTATTGTCGTCGTGGTGCTAGATGAGGGTATATAAATAAAGAGGTTCTTCGTACGGATCAATGAAGATAAAAGTACTATGCACCTATGCAAAGCTCCTAAGTCAAATCAAGTCAATTTGCATAGGTTTTCCAGGCATTTAGGCTTTGCTTAGAAGCAGTGGAAGTCTAGAAATAAAATATCTTTTTTTTTTTTCATACGACCTGTACCATACGATTATACTGCAAATAAATACATTCTACTCAAATATAATTTTTTACTGTTACACTCTTTTTTTATTCTTTCTTTACGTACGTGTTTACTTTAGCCTCGCCGGTAATTGGAGTCACGCTACGCTTCCGACGTCTGCCATATGATTCTTTACTGTTATGACAGCGCACCGGCTCACAGCGTTCCTGACAGAAGCGGATTTGTACCTCGAAATTGACGACACCAGATGCTGGAAATCGGAACGCTTTAAAGGTGGATTTTAGAACTTTATTATTGTTGAATTCCGGTTCAAGCGAGGGGAAAACGGCTGCATCGACGGGACATCCGCGATCGTCGATCAAAAACAGGGACTCGCCGGTGGAGCTGCGTGCGTATAGGTTACGCGCGAATATCGCGAATGCCGATTCAGGATCCCGGATTTCTATAATCAGCGTCAGCTCGTCGCCAAGACCAACGGCGTTGGCGTCACGGCCGAGGTGATCGACAATACGCATGCCGACCGTCGGTGGAGGCGCAGTGTTAGCCACAATCGATGATAAAGTAGGTCGATGGCCCGTTCTACATAGCACGGGAATAGACAAATGCATCGCAATTTAAAAATAACTTGTAGCTGTATAAGTTCGCAATATTTAGATCTCTTTCACTGCTACACAAAATCAACTAATTCGTTTCAAATGGCAGCTACTTACGTCACATCAAGCCCGGAGGCGCCTCCAAATGGCCCTGCGATGCTGTTTCTAGCGAGAGTCGATGCCAACGTGACGGTCTTATCGCTGGCTTCAAACGAGCATACGACCCGAATGTTTCTGTCCGTGTCGGTCATAATAACTGGGTGCTGTTGGACCATAACCTCGTTAACGTATTTGCCCGGGCCTTCGGTGGTAGTACCGCACCGAGTTCCCAGCGAGATAATATACTGCATCTGTGTTTGGCCATTGCCCATTACATAACATTGATTTGGATTGTTTCGCGAATAAATTCGGCCGTGGAACGGCATGTCGAAGTTAAGAGTCAGCACCATGTCCTGTTGATTGCACTGAACGCTCACTGTAACCCTCGTCAAAGGCAATTAAAATGTTAAACTTAGCTGAAAAAATAACTTCTGAACGCTTGCTCTAACTTTCTATAGAGGTATTTCATTTAGGAAGAAAAAACTTACAACGCCTTAGATAGGAAAAATTGTACTGCCCTGTATCGAAACAATTTGGCCAAAAGTGCTGCTAGAAAAAATTATCTTAACTGTCTTAATAAACCTTACAGTTAAGATAATTTTCTCTGATTTTAACATAAACCCGAGTCCGGCCCATGTAAACGGATTTTTTTTTGTAAAAATCGTATTCGATTTTAAATGAAAAGCTTTGTATAAAGTGTAATTATTTCCCAGTTTCAACTTTTAGTTAACCTTGTTCACAGGAACCCTTTTCGCTGAATATAGAGAATCGTCTATAGATTAGTCCTCCATTTCCTAGCGGGTAGCTGGCAAGGTCCTCCGAGCTGAGAGCACAATCGTGGTGTACGCTTTCGTAGTTAATAGAGCGACAAGGAAAACGACGCTCTAGGTCGCATAGGCGCTGGCATTCTTGAATTGTAAACGCATGAGTTAGCCGATCGATGACAGGTAGAAAGCGACCTAATGTGTCCTGGTAGACGCAGGTCGAAGCCGACTCTGGAGCGCACATATTTTCCAAATAGTCTATGTCTTCATTAGTCCTCTGCACAGAGTTTGCCTTCGAACGTCGTGTCTCTGAGTAGAGCAAACAGAGTTGCCGACTTTGTTGATACGTGGCAGATTTACAGATGAAGGCTCGTTCCCGAAGGCAATAATCTTCACACTCGGCTCGGCGTCTTATGCCAGACAGTTCCCGTTCGGGTGTGGTTCTCATCTCGAAATTCATCATCCTTTCGAACGTCCACAACTTATGGCAGTGTCGCTCTACAAACATGAAGGCATTCAGTTAGCAAAGTGTAATGTCTAGTTTTAAATAAATAAAGTCGAATTTTGCTCAACGGGTGTTTACGACTGATAACCGGTAACTACGCGCTAAGTTAATTGTGCGCGACAATTTTTTGCAGGGGGTCTCCTAAATAGCTGTGTACTAAGCTGAGGTTCACACATGAATTCGATTTCAATTTGCCCAGAATTAACATTTTCAGGGATGATTACTGCTCGATAGGGTCTCTTTCGCGTGACCATTTTGGGTCAAACGTTGTGTATGTGTAGTACCTGAAACGGCTTCTCTTACCTAGGAAGCAGACTTTCTCGAAATAGGCTGCGTTTGTTTGGACCGACAAGGCATTTCTGTTGTCTTCCGCAGCCAAAGGCAGCCATGAGGCGACCTGGAAATCACCGTATTCGACAACGAATGATCTGCATCGGTCACCCAGCCTTTGGCATTCGGCATAGGCGTCACTCACAACACCAACTGTGGCACGTGTCGGAATGCGATCCCGGGGCGCAAACCGTAAATTATATCCAATAGTCTTCTCATACGTGTACTGGTCGAACGAGCAGAACGTCGGTGAGTCGCTGCTGGGAAAGCCGGTGTGGACCTGATTAGCGGGCGACGGTTGACGTGGTGATGGCGTTGAGCCACTCGGATGGCTCCCTGGTAAACTCCCGCGGTGCTTGTCCTGGGTAGTTCGTCCTTCGGCGGAAAACAGTGTGACAACAGATTTAGATATGAACCGCACATAAATTGTAGACTATGGAAAAAAATGGCTCTCACCAAAATGTTTTGTAGCAGAAAAATAATAGAACATAGAGAATACGCAAGGGAAGATAACTAGAAAACTCAGAATTGAATTGAGAGAATATTATAGACAGAGAATCATGCTAAGTTTTGCGGACCAGCTATCTCGTATGCCACGTACTATTCCGCTGTCAGATATCCGGCGTGGACAGTACACCAAGAAGATGAACAATATAAGGAATCGAACGTTTTTAATAATAAATATTATAAAGCTCTCCTAAAGCCTTGTAATAAACTATCCTTTATTTAACTACACTCCAGCTAGATATAGCTGCTATATTTTATAGAAGGTTTCTAGAGATATCTTCCAAAAATCACAAAAAAAGTACTTTTCCATAGAAAAGCTTCACAGTTCATACAGACAGAGTTAGTATGCCATTCAGTTAACCTCCTTTGTAATAATTTACCATTATAGTTATCAGACGATAAAGTAGTCACACTGCTCTCCCGACAATCCTTTTCGGCGTATAACGAACGTGAGCGATACTCGAGGATACCGGGTGAAACAGCCTGACGATTGTCTGCACTAAGTAGACACTGTGGAGGGCCGAGACTTCCATTTTCGACGTAAGTGTAACTTCTGCAATTAAAGTCTGATTCGCGGTTACACTCTAGTTCGCAGTGGAACGTTGAAGTAACACCGTGCACTATGCGGGTGATGTGGGTCATGTAAACGTCGCGTTCGATCGCCGTATATTTGCAGGGTGCCGTCACTGAAAAAGAGGTTCGTCAAAACAGATGGTGTTGCATTGCAATAGAATCGTGCTAATGCGACAGAGCTGATTCGCATTATAACAGCAGCTCAATGCCATAAATTATCCTCTTGTCCAACTGACTCCTATTTGCTAAATTAGGTTTTCCAACTAGTTTTAGCCAAAGGTACTACATTTAGGAATATGTTTGATTCTGCCAATATCGAAAAGGACACCTACAGATAGCACATTGATTCTCGATGTAGTACATTCCGCGGCCGTAGGTGAGTCTAGCGGCACGATGGGACCGGTCTTCGGCGAACAGTTTACATTCTTGTAGATTGACGTCGAAAACGGCCGCTTTGCAAATGAATGTTCGTTCCTCGACGCAGCGTCGCTCGCAATCATGCATTGAAATATAGCGGGTCACATCACGGGGATAAGTTCCCGCCAATTCCTGGTCGACCAACCGTTCCGTCGCCCATAATCGGCCACCACAAGGCACATTAGCTGTTTCGAAACGGTATTGAAAGTGGTATGCGTCAATACGGAGCTACTGATAGCCTCGGAGTTCGGATCTGCGGCCTGGGCCACGTTATGTGGCCATGGTGGTGCAGAGGTAGTGTATTCCTCCACTAAACTTAGAGACTTGTAAAGTGTCTTAATTCAAACCTCGTAGGAAAGCCTCATTCCGCGCAAGAGGTCACTTATATAAAGCCAGAATTAACGCCAGCGTTTAACTTACAACATTAAAACGTTGCCTAGTACAGGTCATCTAAGCAGTGAACTCCGTGGATAGGTAACAACTTATCTTGATAGTTACACATGAGCTAGAAAAGAAACGCTTACCTCTGACGCAGATTCCTTCGAAATATGATTTGGCGGGAGCCGGCCGTAAATGCGCCGGTGTTGTAGCCCTATAGTAGCCCGAGATGAAACACTCGTGACGTTTATAATCAATCGTAAAACTTCGACAATCCTCTCGTTGCTGGCACTTAAGTAAGCAGTCCTTGGTCATACCGTCTGACGGCGAAGTTAGCAAAATAGCGCCAGGACGAGCCGCGGATTCGTAACCCGAGACACGTGCAAATGTCATTTTTTCGCCAGCTAGGCACGACTGGACTATGATAACAAGCACATTTTATTTGAATTGTGTTGTTAGTGTATGTCAGTTACTTGCGGGACGGTTGCTCGTATGATCTAAGGCTCTATCTCGTACAAATGCAACTAGAATAAAGTGAAATGACCTAACGTGTCCTAATGTTACAACTGGATACGTTAGGTTATAGCCCTAACATACATCAAAGGAGGAGGCAAGGTAGATAAGTGTACTGAGCACAACAAGTCACACCTATTCTAACCCCTACGCGATAAAGTGAAACGACGAAATTTTCGAAATGTATTACAAGTCTATATTAATAAATAGATAGATTAGTGAACTAATATCTGTGTACAGCACTAAAGTTACATTCAGGATAGAATAAAACCCAATGCTAATCAATAACAGGGTTAATATTCATCTGGCCTCGAATAAAGTTGTTCTGCTATAATTACAAGTCTTGCAGAATTATCATGTCGTTGTGGCCATCTTGTCAAGCGTTTCGCTAGCTACACAATTTGCTCGAAACAAGTTACTGTTGTCACAGTAGCTCACTAGTTCGAAGTTTACGAAAAATGGTGCTTGGCACACCGAAACCCTATATTGGTCTTAGTTGACGGGTGATACGCGAAGAGTATGTTTTAATAAACAAATGACACGTGTGTGGATCCTGAACGAAGCTTAGCAGGTACAGGTCGAATTCCCGAGCAGCTCATTTGCTACGAACGCAGTAGTTAATTCTCTTGACGCTTCCCAGATCCACGGTATACATGAAGGAACCGTGATTAAAGCAAACGACTTTCACGATCTGCTTCGATGGTTATCATAGGCTCGTACTTCCACGCAGTCTTCATTGAACACTGACTCCATCACCAAGAAGACGATTCCATGCCTTTTTCAAATCGTGTACAACTTCAAGAGGTCCTAGAAGAAAATATTGTCTATATCTGGCCGGCTGATGTAGCCTTACTAGGACTATCGGACCGTCCTACTGGTAAAGGTGATTTTACGTCCAACCCCCTGTACAACCCCGCTGGCTGAAGCAATAGACGAGATGGCCTATGACGACTAATAGCATCGCTGCCGAGCCCATTCCTAACGGGATCATTACCTAGAGGTGGGTAGAGAGTGGATACAGATGGGGACGGGCTAGGTAGCGGTGGTGGGCCTCGGGTTGCTACTCCGGGTGGAATCGTGTTTAATCCGGTATCAGTGGAAAGAGGAGATCCCGTTGACACGGTCTGTGCTGCATTGTCTTTGCATGCTCTCTCATAGAAAAGAATGCCTGGGCGAGAATTTGTGCTTCCGGGTCCCGCTGAGGCGCGGTCATCGCCTGAATTAAATGTGAACGCAGAATTAAATTAGATAAGTGTTGATGTCGTACTAATAAGATACTTAACAGCTATCAATGTATTTGTTGATTTACGTTTGGTGATAGCTAACGCTTGATAGCACCTACAAAACTTGTGTCGAAAAGACCCACCAGAGATAAAGCACTGTCCATTAGAAGGGTAATAGGCGTAGCTTCGACAATGGAAATTAGGATACGTTGTACAGAACGACTCGCACGCCTGTTCGGAAACGATACCAGTCGTCGCCACTACATCAGTATAAATTGGATACGCGTCCGCCGTTTTTTCATAGGGACACGTCGGCGTTTCTAAAGAGTGTTAATTAGAACAACCAAAAAGGAAAACAATCACTTATTGCTCATCTAAAAAATTATCGATCGCAGCTGCTAGTCTCAAAAATATATATTTTTGAATACGAACCAGTAATGGTCGATAATACGCTACATCGTTTCGCTTTACATTAGAATTATATTTTCCATCATCATTTACAGTTGATCATTTCAAGTTTATGCTTATTTCTTTCACCCTCCGATCAACAGGAACTAACAAAGGCGTCTGATATCAATTACTATCATTTTTTGTTTGGTTATACATATCGAATCTGACGTCTTACCTTCAATACATTGATTCTCCAAGTAATTAATGCGCGGATTGCTCGTCTTGATGACGCCATCGGGTTGTGTCCGACGATCGTGTCTGCTCAGACGACACTCAGCCGTATCGTCGAAGTATACGGCTGATCGACAATTAAACGCCTGCTCATTTAGGCAATGTTCCTCACAGTCGCGTCTGCTGAGTACATGTGAAAAACTTTTCTCATAAAGCGTTGGCACTAGCTCCATGCCCAGCACGCGCTCAAAGGCCCACGCTTTTCCTTGGCACGCCGTGGCAAAGTTGCCTCGTAGGCAAATTTTCTCGAAATAGTTTTCGCCCGCCCGAGGGCTCAGTTCCTGCGTTCGACCCTGCGAGTTACGATCGAGTTTGTCGCATCGCATGTTCTGGTAGTTGACGCTAAATGCTGGACAGTCAAGGCCGGAGCTCTGACAAAACTGTCGACACTCGAGGGTGTTTCCCAATGCACCGGGACTCGATAGCTGGATAGCAGTTCTAGCAGCTGAACGCATTACAAAGCCAGTAATCTTCTCATACGTGAACACGCCCAGCGTGCATTGCTCTGAAAAAGAGCATGAAATTCATATGTAACTAAAGGAAAGTCAATGATATTTATTTGCTTACCTTGTTCTTGTTGCAACGGGGGGAAGGCGGTCAAATGAGTTTCCCACGGATATTCGCGGATGAAGTATACAATCGTCGAGCGAAGTAGTCAACAAGAGTCTGAATTTATAAAACAGCGCATCCCTGATAACCACATACTGGCTCCATGCCGTAAAGAATAATCGGGATCGTACCATACAGTATCGTGCCACCCTATCCAATAGAATGTTTGATATCATTACACGTAATTAACAATACATCTTACCGTTGATTTATTTTCACAAATGCGAAGTTAAGTGAGGTTCTTTTCTATGCCGGTTAACCGAAATATCGTTATACACTGATGAAGTTCTACATCCAGATTACCTGTAATGCATTTTTTCTCTCCGTAAGCGGCATTGGTAAGCGGTGGAAGTCCACTCTGACTAAGCGAGACCGTATCGTCCCCGGATAGATAACATCGATTTTCCATATAGGAATAGGCTCTACAGTTAAACGTTGTTTCGCGGTCGCATTGGCCCTGGCAATCATCGACGGCTTGCGCGAACTGCAACAGGTCCATCGATACGACTCCTACACCAACACGGGTCTCATATCGGCACGATGTCGGAGCTAAAATAAATGGAAAATCAGCAAATGTAACTTAGCATATTTTGTTGTTGCGCTTTCGTTGTTAACTAACTTTTGAAACATATGTACTTACTCGGAGAGATACTTAATCCGCTAAATGGTAAATGATAAATTAATTAATCATAAAAGGATAGCTGACATTCTTAACGCGACGCATACTTTCCGCGTGCTGATCCTGAATGAACTTAAACAGTATTAGTTAGAATGATTAATAACAACTTGGTTAAATAACAACAATGGTAATCATAACAATAAATGACACAATGACTTCATCCTGACGTAGATGATTGTTGTCTAAATACAAACGGCGGCATTTGTATGGCCAAAGACAAAGCCTTCAACGGGAGGAAGAGGGAGAAAAGGAGCAATTTAAGGGGAAATTGACACAATTTAAATTTGTTTACCTGTAGCTGAGCACTGATTTTCAAGGTAGTCCCTGGACGAACCGGGTACCTGTCGGAAGGCCTGAGGCTGAGAGCGCCGATCTTCTCGGCTTAGTTTGCAGAGTTTTTGAACTTCGTCGAAGTCAGCTGATCGGCAGGGAAAGTTATCTTCAAGTAAACACATCTTGGCGCATTCTTCCTTATCTTTGACGTTGCTCTCCTCCCTAAAAATATAGATAGAGTATAAACAGGGATCAGTAATTGGAACTGACCATAAATAACGAACTCTGATTGCACGATAAAACGCGTACGTTATACGAAATCAGAATGATTTCGTATAACGTACGCGAGTCTCTTGTCAATATTGATCTGTCAGTACAATTTATCCACGTATGAGTTAATTTGACTTGATAAAAAATGCGTAATTTTTAGTTCGGTAGGACCGATCAGGCTCAATTGTAAGTGGAAATATACCATTTATGATTATTACAACAGAAGACTTGCTTTAGAAACTGCCCAGTTGTATTTAAAGTAAATTAATTGAGAAAGTTCGACGACAGGTGTACGTATTTATGGTCGTGATAATACGAGGCAGAACAAAACCTGGTATCGTTGAATACGGATCGACCTAACCTAAAGTAGATTAGGTGTCACTCATTTAGCGAAGTGCCACACATGTATTAATTTCATGTAGTTCCGCTTGTACGCTTTCCAGTGTCGAGATCAGCTCTTCTAGCTATGTATCTGTATAAAAAGCGTATTTGACAAAAGAAAAGCATATGCAGGCAAACCAGGTAAACAAATCCGTTATATGCCATATCAGTCTTCTTTTTTTTGTCGCTTGACTACAACTGACCAATAATATTTCCTTGTCACCAATTTAATATAAAAGTAAACGCCTTTAAAGAAATAGCAGTGTTCTGCATACATTACCATGCATATAGCTATTAACCATAAGCCTATTTCTCCCACGTTAGATTCAACTAGTTCAATAGGCCTGCTTCGGCCTTCGTTCCATACAAAACAGGTTCGCTTGTAGCAGAGGTCGAATCCGTGACGTGTGTTTAATTTGCATTTGACGCAGAACGTCTTTATCACTGTGGGAAGTCTCATGCTTTATCTTAGCTCGACAATCTAGCTCTATAGCTGAGGGTTAGTGCATATCGCAATGTTGCCATGTACCTGTCAATGAAACCCTCGAGGTATGACTCCTTGACACGTTCGAACGCCCATAGGCGGTCGCCGCAGAGCGCATCGAACGTATTTTTCTGCACGCCGCGAAAACAGATCTTCTCGAAGTAGTTCAGCGAAGGATTGTCGACCAACAGCTCTCGACGGCCCTGTGAGGTGACTTGAAACGATGTGCACTTGTAGCCAACATAATTTAAAGTAAATGAGTTACATTGTGACTGTTGCTTGCATAGATTGACGCAGTCCCGCGTCAAGGCCGAGTCCTGCTGCTGGAGTATGGTGGTACCCACAACCTGACCTCCATAACCGACGCCAGTCGTCTTCTCAAAACTCTCGATGCCTCCAAAACAACTATGTTGGCCTAGCAAAAAGCGTAGACGAGAAGTTGCTATGTAAGAATATATTTATTTATCACTTAAGTGCCGTAAATGATGCACCTTGTACGTAAAGCTATAAAGACCCAACCAAGTCTTGATAGACGTATCTCGATTAGTCTCTTGATGATTTCTTTTTAATTAAGTAAATTGACCAGAATATGCGTTGAATGTTTGTCAAATAGGAGGAGTGAATGATGCTTTGAGGAATCAGAACGTTAATTTCTGTCTCCTGGTGCACTACAAAGTGCTGAATAACATAGCGTGAATTTAAAGTTGAACTTCATTTCATTACGTTGTTAGCTGACCGCTCCGTCGACGCTATACAGCCTGTAGTAAGGTTAGCGCCTTGATAACGAGCATTGGAAAATGAAGCTTTATGTAAAACTTCATTTCAAATCGAGATATAGCAACTGTTTTGCTGAATGATGCAAAGTCGTGGCAGTTACATATCGAATCAATACATGTTATGCCAGATCAAATAAAACAATACATCGAAAAGACTGAAGATTTGTTGATCTTAAAAGTTCCTCTTTAATGATTGCTTGGAAATGCTTACCGTTAGCAAAAAGTGGTGAATGCGCGAGGAAGTAGATAAATTCAAGCCACAAACACGGATGGAGCCACATTCTCTCCTAAACAAACCAAATATAGTTATAATCTTTACTTATACAACTTTGCTGACATTTTCACTCATTTACCCAATGTTCGTTTACGTCGCGTCGTGACCCACGTAAATGGTCGCGCCCTCGCCCGCCAACAACACACAAGGTAAATAGTTATTATACAAGTAAAAATAAGAGTTTAGCCACTTGCAGCTTGTAGCTTCGCGACATAAAGCAGACGAAAACTTCTGAAGCATCCCATCGTGTAGGTTTATCGCTTCGTGTACAACGAAAATTCTATGTAGCTAGCTTCGGTGAGGGCTTTCTCTCGAGCACGAACGTTTTCGCGAGGTCGATAGGCTTACTCGCATGGATGACATCATCAACTGGTACAATCGTTTACTTTTGCAATGGAGATTTTATCCTTTTGCGTTACACTGTTGAGACACAAAAGGACGTGCGTTTTAGCACAGATCGTCTATGGTAATAAATTTGTCGACGTTTTTTTTTTCTAGTCTGAGCGAAACAAGTGGACGGTTAGAAGAGAACTGTCGGGGAAACTGAGCGACTGCAACTGTTTGATGGTCGACACCGTATCGACGACTGATTTTATCTCCAGCGCCGTGACACAGAGTCTCTATTGTACACACCCAAACAGAAATATAGAGGTTTGCTATGCTATTCTTTTTTTTTGCTCTGTCTTCGCATATCTAGAGCCATAGGGAGCAGCAAGGACAATTGAAACGGATATTTCTGAAGGTATTATCATTATATGACGTAGTTAATATGGTGTAACTTCGGCAGACTATGTCAACTGTAAAGTTTCAAAATATAATGTTAATTTATGCAGAACAGGCCAAGTCTTTTTACATATACCTATATATAGTCAATTTGGATTAGTAAAATATAGGCTTCAGGTTCTCCAGTCAGATGTTAACAGAGGAAAAAAAAAAAGGCATAGAAAGCAATTTGCGCCGTATGGGGCCCATCAGGAGAAGATCCAGTTTGAGGCCCCATGCAAGTCTGTCACGTGAGTTTTAATGAATGCTACTTGAGTTAACAATCGCCAGATATATTCAAAGAATGATAGAAACAAATTATCGAGTCTTTGCTACACATTCTGTTAACAGTATTTATGATAAAAAAAAAATAAATAAATGAAAAATAAAAAAAAAACGATGATTATAATATAATTAATAATAATTCAATAATAATTGAAGTGCGCCAATACTGAGTAAGCTGCAAATTGTCAATAACAAGTTTCAATCTAGGAATCGTTGGAGCTTTGATAACTATCGGTTCATCATGATTAATAGTTTATGATATGTTAGACACTTATCAACGTACAATTATTATAAAGTTATTTATATCATTAAATAGAATAAAAATTTAAGTAAAAAAAGATATATGCTAGAGGCCTGTAGATAATGTTGTGAGGCGTCTGAGCCTTTCGGCGAACGTCGTCGTTTACCATACCTGACACTGGAATCAAGTCATCGAACCCCGCCATTCGTTTGTATATTCGAGATTTTCTATCACTTGGACAGCAACGGATTAAATTAGCAAGCATCACCTTAGTCGTCATTTTTTTAACATATCTTAACGACATATTCGTAGTAGCTTAATTCGGTACCCTTAGCTAACGTTTTTAAGTAATAAACATTACGACGCCATTGTTCGAGATTGTGGTCTTTGACAAATAACGGTACTGAGGCCGATTTCGGTGACTGTGAAAACATCTATAGGCGAAACTGAGCAATGACTATCGAGTTAGGCTGAATCGAAGAGTGTAGCCGTCTGATGCAACACAAACAAAAAAACCTGACACAGGTCTCAAAATACGTGGCCTTTAGCTACAGATTAGGTTATTGATGTCCATAGGCCGCCGACCAGTGAAACAGTTCGTTGGCAGACTTTTAGCCGAGTAAGATTTTTTACATTTTAGTTTTTCGTGTAGCGAAACAGTAATCGATAATACAAATCACATATTGGATATGAACCCTACACAGGGTTTTTAGGTTCCTTCTTATATGTTGATTTGTTTCTACTTTGAGTAGATAAACGAGCCGCTGCTGTCCTTCCATTTCTACTATCAAGGAATATATAGGGCGTAAGTGCAGCTGGGAAAAATCAAAACATTTAGAAGGTGTTCAATTTTGTCTAAACATTTAGGTAGAGTTAAAATATGGCAAACTCTCACAGAGTTTCCTATGTAGACATGCAAAAGAGGCTAGATTAGAACCTCAGGCTTAGTAGCAGGTAAATGACACCCATAGAGAAGCAGGTGTGATGCAAGCGATTCCAGACCCCCGTATAATTTTCCTCAATTCGAAGGAACAAATTGCGTTTGCCGCTAATCCACTCGTTTATTTCGCGAGGTCGGTGTAGCTATAGAAATTAGAACTGGAAGCCTTAATTTAGAGAGAACAGCGATTGAGTAGTCAATAGGTACACTTTTCTCAAATGCAGCTCCGGTGTTACATGAGGCCGTTCAACTTATACGGATTAGATACGGCTCGAACCTATGCCGTGAATTGCAACCGGTTCATACATTTCAACTAAAGCATTGTAAAATAACAATTTTTACGTTAGGTTGATTGGAATCGCTTACAGTGAAAAGCTGGGTCTAAATGACAGATTAGTGTTTTATTTTTTCTATTCAAATGCATCAATCTACGCGCCTTTATCGAAGCTACCTCTGTATCTTTGAAGTTTTATGTCCGGTCTCCTAGACACTACACTGGACAGCTGGCTCCCACCACAAAACGAAATGCGTCTATGCCCGGATTCTAATCCAGACCACAACGTATCCCTAATAAACGTATCCTAATAGGGACAATATGTTACTCATTAAGCCATTCCAGGAACCGTCGAAAGTAGGTTGATGTACACACGCGAAATCCAAATGAACCCACTGAGCAAGGCCATTCGCAAGAAAACTGCGATCCAACTATTGCGCGTTTGGGTATTCAACTTCATTCGTGTCGACCTGTTTGTCGACGAGAAACTATACGGTACACAACTTAAAAACCCTACAAGTTGGATCAATAGACAGGGGAAAGACTATTATGAGCTGGAGCAGTGACATGCTTTATTTCCTGTCTTTACCGAAGTAGAGTATTTTGACCACTGCATTTAGTTCAGTACCGAGCCTAATATTTAGAGGGTAAAATTAGTTGCTTGTATCAGTAAAACAAGCTCGCTTAAATGACCTTTAAAAGCGTTTTAATTAGACCAACGTTTCTCGTTTGTCTATATATATTTATTTTATTATTATCATATAAAATTTATATAGCCAATGAAGACCCGTTATGACGATGGTAAGCGTTCGAGGGAGGGCTAAGCATTTCGAAGTGTAAATGCTGCAGGCCAAACCATCATCAGCTATTGGTTCTATAATTAATATTCCTCAGCAGTTGTTACATCAGGAAATTTAGGTTAAAATATTTGTCATCAGAATGTACCGTATGCTACCCTCAAGTAATGTCAAGCCAGAGAATGCTGCTCAAAGGTGAACGACGAGTATTTGGCGTAACGCGCTTCCCAGGCATGATTGTTCTCGACCTACGTTTGCCATACGGGATTAAGAACGGTAAAACATTTGACTGTTCCTTATCACTAGAAACATAAGGCATATATGTCAAGTATTAGACACACAAATAGTGCACACGTTTTAGGACGTACAACCAAATAAAAGTTCGTTTCTGTAGGGGACATGCCCGTATCTGCAAACATGGTAAAAGTCTACGAGCGGAGCGGGCTTACCGTTTAAATTACAGACCGGTCTCCAAAAGGTTGAATATATCCACTGTGCTGACATCCGCGTACCTTTTCATCTTCAAAACCTCCACTTGTCCATTTGCTACTACCTAAGTAATAAACACTTCTGGGAACTTGCCAGTAGTTAGTCATAGAACTCCTTACAAAACCTTCGCACGCCCCTACCTGAGCGTTAGGCGCACCGTCACTCAATCCACCGCTTTTGGGTAGCGTCTGCTTTTTATTTATTTCTCACTTTACAAGTACCTGCATACAATTCCAGTGATTGATAAAAACAGTTTCTTGTTCGGCTCCATAGAACAAACTATCATCCAGGTTTACCTAAGGAACGTTCTCATTCTGACGTATCCGAGGCTAGACTAAAACTAGTCCGTGCTATCCTGTGGCGACCTGGTGGTCCCATGAAATTTTCAATGTCCGTTAGTTCGATGTCTCGACGTTTTTCATTTGCGTAGATCCTTTGCAGGGTAACATCAATGGCGCAAAATTCCCATCCGCTCGCGTCAATGGTCACTTGACGTTTGTCTAAGCAAAACTTATCGATGACCCATCGAACCGGCGAGGGCAGTGCTGCCATCCGACATAGGATCACGCGTTCGGTCAGTAAAACCAGTCACTGACTAAAATGAGATCCGTCACCAACTACCTGACTAGACACGGAACCCGAAGTTGTTAAGCGCCTAACCGTTGTGTCAGTGTTGTGCGATGTTTTTTTACCATTCACCAGTGTGCCGTTCTCGCATTTCACTAGTAAATTTCATTACAGCGGCTGGCATTGTCTGCACAGTCATGCACCCGGCCGATCGCTAGCCATAGAGAACCAGAGGGAACTTGAACGTATGGAGCTTTAGATTCTACTACCCTTTCCCAAACTTCCTGTGGGTCAAAAGCCGAGCTGAGGCAAACGCGCACGCGTACCTGGTATGCTTTCATGCATAGACACTTGTTACATATAGCTACGATACGTTAGCAGCGGTAGACAGGAATTGACGTAAGCGAAAAGCTTTTTTTTTTTGTTTATTCTATTCCATATGATGATCCATACCTGTAGGCTGCACGAAGCTTGCAAATCACTCATCTATCATTTAGGATAACCGCAGTAGCGCGCGAAATGCTGAACCGGTTCTATTCACAGGATGTGTCGTTGGCAGGATGCGCTTTGTCTGATCCCGTTTCATCCATAACTTACAGGAGAGTGGAGCAACAACGGTACTGGTACCGATGAAGCGAACTTGGTCTGAATTTGCCAGCTCAACAGTTAGCTCAGTCGACTTTCTATCCAACTTCTGGTTACTCTGTAGCCAGATGTGAGCCTATGGCTCGTAACGAGCACTAACAGGCGATAAATACCTATCAGCCTGTACAACGAATCCTGAACACGTGAATTTTGTACGATCTGAAATCCCCCTGCATACCGCCTCGTAGGCAACGGTTAGCTATAACGCTATGTTATTTCGATAATTTCGAGGATGGCTGTTAACGTTAAGCACTGGATGACCCAAGGAGAAAAGTTGTTGCTGCTTAAAGGTCCGCCAATTCATCTTGGGAATTAGCAGAACTAACCTCCGTAATCATTAACCTCTCCTTCTGACTGAACGACCTCCTGGTCTGACGCAGACAAACAGGTCTACCTGACCGACGGTTGATGATATGAAGTTCATTATGTCGGAGGTTATCGTAGTATCAATGTAGCCGGATCGGGGGTGTAATATAAAGGGAGATAATATACTATGACGGTGTTATTTATAACGGTGTGCGCACACGGTAAAATACATTCACACACAGATACAAACGGAGAAACGTGCTAGGAGCAGATGCATAGATGACCAGAGCAATTTCTATGCGAGGCCGTTAATCAGCTTACCTACAGATGAGTTAGATGAGTGTTAAACGCTCAACTTTGACAATGAAGCTTTAAGCCACAGATAAGTATTTATTGTCTTTGAAACTTGGTTTGTTCACTTTCGCTTGTTTAAGCCACCCGCACCATATAGCCCCGGGGGGCCATGAAACAATCATTTATTTGCCATATTTAACTGTTTATTATCATGAAGATTCGTATTATTGCTATACTACCTCAACCGTCTGTTAGAAATATATCTCATATTACGATGATGAGTAGCGAGCGTCGCTTTATGAACCCTACGAAAACGGTACAAAAAAGCCTCTGCACCGACAGCCATTTGAGTCATAAGCGACCCCGGTTATTTCTAAGGCCATAATAATAAACGTCACTCGCGGCTGTTTCGAATGTAGAGTGTGGCTTACATTGTTGAAGCTTCTGCTGGTGGTCGCCCGGGGTAGCGGACAAGGTCACACATACTGCCCGCGGCTGAATAAACGCGTAGTGAAGTAACGAATAACGTCAAGCGCCCTCATGGCAGCGATACGTGCGGAGCGCGCGCGTGAAACAAGCGTCAATATCTACATTATTATGGCATTGTTACCTTGTGAACGTACGAGTCAAAAACGATTTAGGTAGCACATAACGAAACTAATGTGCCGCGCAGCAACAGCTGGCATGTGTGAAGTTCAAATGATCCTATTGGAATCGTTGTTTTTCTTTTTTTTTTGTTTGCTGCTGTACAAGGATATATACGTGACGATTAATATGTTGCACGGCAGAAGGACACAGGGCTACGTCATGGTTCGTGTGTCATGGTGGTGACGAGAAACTGTTATATTTATGTCGATTGCCATCGCGACGGCCATCTTCGTTTGTGAGCTCGTTTTGGCCATGATTTGTTTATGATAGCAAGAGATAAATCAAGCATAGAGAATATACGAGCACAATGTCGCGTACGCATGCGTTCACTAGTGATTTTTGGTAATTACAACAGAGTAAGTTGGGCTTGTCAAAGTAATTTCCGCTAAATATACCATCTCTCGGTCGATCTTAGTATCTGGGGTGCTATTACAAAATAAGGAAAGGATTAATAATCAGCTGGCGTAGGAGCCTGTTACCTCAATGCCAAACAAATTTACAGTCATCTTTCGATCACATCAGCGATCGATCTTCGATTTGTTTCTTAACAGTATATCAAGTACTTGATATAAAAGCAATTACACTCTCCGGTAAACATATCGTTACGTTATCTACAGATAAACAGCATTGGCCTTCTCCAAATTACAGCAAGTTAGAAACAATAAACCCGTTACAATGTCAGTAAAAAAAAAAAAAAAAAAAACGACACAGAAAAATCGCATATCATTATCTGTGATGCTGAATCCAACCAATCTGCAAAAATAAACAATCGCTGACTAAACAGTCTAAGCTATCGTTCAACAGAAGAATGTATTTGGCCAATTATGATTGGTCGGAGCTTCTCTCTTCCCCTATACTGCAATATCTGCATCCGGAAACAGCATGTTTATGTGTACCACAATTCGGCAAGTTCCTTTATCCGACTAGCCATTGGTTGCCCAGGATCATAGAGATGTTATAGCATTGTCAATTATCGACTCGGTAATCGACATCCGTAGACCCTAACGAGAAAGAAAATACCAGCCTCACTCGTACACAACTGAAGGAAGACTGCGCCATAATTTCGGTTTCCATTTGCTGGTCTTCAGTCATTTTCGATCGGCAGGTCGGGTACACGGCATTAGATGTGTTTGCTTTTAAATAAATTAAAAAGCTTAAATAGAAATAGTTGACACAATGACTAATACGTTCCAGCTTCTAAGCTACCATTTGGAGATATGTAATATTCCACAGATACTTCTAGCGAGCCTCATTGACGATCACTGGACGAAACGTCTTTCAGTTAATAAACAGCGTCTCGTTTCAGATACTAACGTTGCCTGCGGAACAAGTCTACGGCCGTTCAAGGGCAAAAAAAGGACACTTAATTTCCTAATCTAACCCGTTCTAATCACAACGAAGAATTTTACCTGTGCTTCATTAGCAATCAGAAACTCACTTATGCTCCAGCAGTTCCGCTCCCCTTTTTTCAGACATTTACGTATCACTTGGCAACATAAAGTAGAATAGATCGTTTTGTGTTCGCCGCAATTAAATCACAGCATCGCTATTCAACGATCATTGTTCCGTTGTCCAGTAATGCGACAAGATGGAGAAAAAAAAAATGTAACAAAGGAGCACCTAGCTGTCTCCGTGTCCTGCTGGTTGTCCTTAGGTCTTTACAAATACTCGCAAATTTCACCGTCTATCATATACGTTGAGAGCCTTATGGCAATAGTACACTGCAGTGGTTAACGTCTTCTCTCGCCTCGCATATTCGTCAGGTTCTTGAAGAAGACGGTGTCCAGAGTTGGATCGATCGTCAATGATACGACAGCTGGAACAGGTCCGCTGATGATTTGAAGTTCTTATGCATTACATTTGATTCGTTATCAGTTTGGTTACTTCACGATTTCTGACAACAGTGGCAGACGCAGTTTGCCCGTTTGGCAGATGAATACGTTTTTGCCATTATTGTCCTTTAACTTCTACCGCAACGATAACAAACTGCGCAAATCGTTCCGTTCGCTACCGACGAATTGTTTTTCTATGATTGTTGTTGATTGCCAAAAAGCAAAGATAGATAATTGCGTGTTACGTTTAGCTTTGAATTTCCGTTTGTCTACTATAAGCGATCCACACGCGTACGGTAATCACGGTTCAATTTATTGTTGCGAGCAGACGATTCGTGGTAGTTATTGCTATACTAATATTTTATGTTGAGTCATTTCGATCTTCTGTGATAGCAAGAACAATAACGAGAGAGCCGCTTTTCGTTACTTGGCTAGAAAATGCTAAGCGTCCGAACAAGTCAAATTGACTCATATGAAACAATATTCTCTAGCTTTATGGCAATGGTTCATCTGAAACGCTGTACAAACCTACAACTGTTTCAGTATAGCGTCATCCGTACCTTCGATGGTGGTAAATTCTGGTCTTACCAACAAATTGGACTCGTCTGATACGCACACGGTTGGGCCCAAAGCTATATATGTGATACCTTTATTGTTATGATGTTTATTTGACACGGCGGTGCTTTACGCTGACGATTCATATTTACCTAGTCCGCTTAAAACCAAGCAATGAATATCTTCGTAATCTCTGCGTAACGTCCGTTTGTCAGGTGCCCAGCCCAAGCTTTGGTGAAATCCATCGTGTATGAGTATGTTTCGACAGCATCAAATGTTGGCCGAAGAAAGGCCGAGGCGTATTTTCTGTTAAGCGTAACGTTACCTAACAACTGGAAGCCTTAATATCGTCGTAATTAAGCGTTCTGACGATTCCAATTGTTCGCGCATAAAATAGAACCAAGACGCTGGCAAATTTTGTCCTTGCTTAACATAAATCAGTCAATGTTGAAAATAGTTGATATAATGAAGGCTAACCATAATAAGTTTCACCGCTTCGGAATTTTCGATTTCGCATAGAAACTTAAGTCGATCACACCTAATAAAACGTTATTTACGTACGCCAGAAACGCATCTCTGTGCCTCTTCATTTTTCGACTAAAAGTATATAACTATGCTTCATCACCACACTTTCCGCCGTCTGATACTTAGTATCTGCACCCAGAGATGGTCGACTCGTGGCGCGTTTTCGCCAACCAGGGCGAATAGAACGTTTTCCAAATGCTTCCACGGTCTAGGACGCCACCGCCTGATCACGACAATTAGCCAGTGTCAGTGATAGGAGATTCAGTGGCGAGGCAAGCTTCGAATTTGCATAGATTGCGGGATCAGATCTGGATATCTATTTCTGCGAAGTGTGTTTACTCTTTGAGTTCAAAACTTCTTCATTCAACAAAGAGGTAATCCATATATTATGTATCAAGCTGTTGATAATTAACTAATTAATTGAAGACTGCTGGCTTCAAGTGTGCAAGTAACAGGGAAGAAAGACTCTAAATTGTACTCAAAGTTTGTGTTATCAGTGTGTCTTTGTTCAGGGGCACATAGGCATCGGCTGCGAAGAATGTAAATATGCCAAGGGCAATTCTGCTGCGTAATCTGAAATCAGAGGATGTAAAGCCCGCAATTCCTAATGGAACAACGCTCGAATAACCATATTTTCATACAAAGTGTTTTTGTTTAGCGATATTTTAGGACGATTTAGTTAAATAAACGTAAATAACAGGTTTACGGAAATTGACTGCAGCTACGTTTACAGCGATCTTGTAAACAGTGGACGGAATACGGTACGTTCGTTATAGAAGGGGTCTGTCAATAATGGCTCTAGTTTTCTGCCTGCAGTTTGTGAGTCCTCTCCTTGAAACCTTTCAGAATTATATGCATAGCGTAAGTAAGTTATTATTAAACATGAACGTGAATGTTGCCTAACAGAGGTAACCTTCCAGTAGAATTTCCTCGCTCCCCTTGATTGTCTCTATAGCCCGAACGGACTACGATTAATTTACGTCTCGTATACAGACGTTGTTTGGCCGTAGTGTTACCTAATACCTACAACTGTGTTATTGTCGACTGTTATTTTCATGGATGTTATATGGGACTGCAAGGGTTTTTGTGTACTTTCTTGTTATTTTCTGCATTGTGTCGGCGTTTGATTTTTGTCATTTAAATGTACAACAAATTCTTCTTGTACCTACTCTCCGTTACGTAATAGTGCTGATAATAGATGATCATCAGTTCGGCTCCGGCTTTAGTTTCTGTGATGTTGAACCGTGAAACACTCGAGTTCATTGTGACTAATGATAAGGCGGACCCATTTTTTCATGCTTTTGGCATTCGACTGCTTTTTTAGCATCGTACGACTTACTATATTTACCGTTAATGTTATCGCGCATAGGTCCCTTAATATGCAGCGTTCATTGTCGGGGAAGAATATCGTTTCTTGACTAACGCACGATTAGCAGCATCGGAAAATACTCTAATTAAAAACAAACAAACAAACAAATAACGGAAAAACTTTTTTTCCGTTTATTGCTAATCAAACAGGTCTCGCCGTAAAGGACTACGAGTGGATTCGTTCCAAAGCGTATCATTGGTCGTTACCACTTAATGAAATCGCCACTGTTTTGTGGACGAGCTTCTAGACAATTTGTGTTGGCCGGTAGAAGGCTACGCGACTATCAAGCTACCCATTCTGATAATAAAAGAGTTGAATTTAACGAGTCTATTATCTACTGGAACAAACATGTCAATAAGATCAATCAACTCTTTCGGTGCATTGAAAAGAAACTGTGGGCCGCTAGTCGTGTTAGACAGAAGATACTCATTTAGGCCGCAGGGCTAGCCGTCCGAAACGATGCTCAACGACCAGTATTGGCCGTATTATTTGAAAAATTTACTAATTGTTGTATACAGTTTTACAATTGACAACATTGTCCTAAATAATAATTGATCTGTAATTATTTGCTTAGGCTAGGTCCTGTAGAACGCACGTAGTATGAACAGATTGGTATTGTGGACGTTGTTGTGGTCTCATTTGTTCTGGAACGCAGAATCGGTGATATTGAATAGGGTTAGCTTAATTCGCAGACCTGTCCGGGCTCTGACACCCTACGAAACGCGGCGAACTCGGCGCTGAACTTCGCAGTTCCATTTTCTTCGTTGATACACGTGGTGATATTAATACAGAAGCGGGGAAAACTATTTGGCTTTCTATTCATTTTCGAGTTTTGCATTCGGTATCGCCACTAGCCAGACATCCTTCAGTCAGTTCATTTTCAAGTCTACCAATATTAAAGCTGCTTTCCGCCCAATGAAACTCGACGTTGTGAACCCTCCAAGGTGAATTCTATGTACAAATATTACAATCATTAAATGGGTAGAAGCGCAACTGTTTGTTAAGTACTTGTTATTATCCAGCTCGCTGTCCAAATGAATCGTGAAGTCTTCAGTTGTCTTCCTTTCTAAACCTCATATATATATATATATATATATATATATATACATACAACTATTACCACGTACACATCGATGACATATTTCTATTAGGAGGGTTGACAAATAGCCATTGCTTATGGTAAATACCAATGCTACAGATAATTTAATCAGCTATAGTATGATATGTTGATTAGAGCTTAAGCTAAGGCATCCACCTGTATTGAACCTATTGAAATTATAGAAAGCGAGATACTCGATAAAAGGTAAATCAGCAAATTTTGATATCACGCACCTCGCCTAACCTTAAGAGCTGCTACTTACCCCCCCCCCCCCCCCCGGAAAAGGGCTCCAACATATCATTTCTATCTATACAAGCGATGGCAGAATAGACTAAAGAAAAATCCTCACTAACCGCACAAAGCGACAACTCCTATTTTTAGCTAAATGTTCCCTGCTGCATGTTGTTTACCAAATGAACCATCAACCCGACCAGAATTACCCTTTAAGCTATCACTAGCATATCCATATAGGCAGAATGTTAACACTGATGCCAACAATGACTGATCATATATATAGAACCAAGCACAGATACAAATAGATATGTCAACATGCAGACAAGTGATAACCTATTGCAATAATCCACATCGTAACGAACACCGGATGTTTACGACGGCCATTGAGAACTACCAAACTAAAATATCCTATATATTGGCCAGTATAAATCACCGGGTCTCACCAGCTAAGGGTTCTACTAGGTGCTAGCCCAGTGCCCACAACTTTTCAATACTATGGTCGCACCTTGACACAGCTCACGAAACCGATCCCCCTGATAGGATAAAGCTCGCCACAGCTTCAGTTCTGCCAGCCACCCAACCCCGCTGCAGTTCGGCTTTTCGCCACTTCTGTAACGCGGTCTTTAGCGGTAACAACGGGTCCCCAACTTCAGCGTTGGGCAGTGACGGCCAAATGGCGCATGCGCCATTCCGTTTGGCCGTCAGTCTGCTAAGCGGTAGTGGAGAGTGGAATGACGCTATTATGGCGCTTGGTGTTTCCAAGAACAGGTGAAGACTGAAGACCGAAGACTGTTTACCACCACTAAAAGGAGGAGCAATAGCTGTATCAGACAGTGGTTTTGTATGAGGATCGCTCAAGACGGTCGAGACGCGAACAGAACGATGCATTGGATGAACTAGCCTCTGCGGTGTACTGTGGGGCCTCCTTCGTCACAGAGACAGCGTCCGGCGGTTGCTTAAATCCATTTTACTTCGTGAAGTTGTCCTGCGAGTATTAGAGTGAATGTGATTTAACTTCAGACCTTTAGCGAGAGATACAGATAAAGCAGATAAACGTTCAATATTGACACGACTAGACGAAATGAGTGAGTATTCGATCTATGTAAGCAAGTGCAAATCTTAGCAGTAGATAACTAGCTAGTAATTCAAAAACTAGTACATTTCAGTACAGATCTTCTATACGACAGGGTATGACTAGTGAAATGTGAGTGCTTAGGTGAGACATTTGCTTTATATGTATACCGAGTCCAGTGCTTATCAAGGGTGCGTTCGCGTATACGAAACAGTAATACGTCTCAAACGTTTCTCGCAGTACGTTAATGTGAGTTGACAAAACAACATAGTGAGCCTTTAAATTTTTCTACTTCCTGATCTAACGATAATTTCTGATAATTTCCTAATATTGATATATCCTAGCTTCACACAAGGTATTATCCCAGTTTCTAATTCGAACTCAAACAAATTGCCTCGAAATAAATCATGTATTTATTTCGGATTTTATGCGCCGTTTTATCTGTTTGACGCCGATAGGCAGTTGCTAAAGTTTTCTGTTAGAAACGGACGTCGTAGACGGCCCACGGATCGCACGCCGCATCCGTAACGATGTAGAAAACTTGTTGTAGGTCATCCGTTTCGTAGAAAGATTTAGCTTAATAGGCTTCCGACGCCGAGTTCCTAAAAGTTAGGCAGTTTTTTTTTACGGAACGTAAAGTAGCAGACGACCAGTGATTTCAAATTCTATCAAGGCACCCTGCTGCACCCCAGACGGACAATTAATTCCTCAGACAAGAGTCGGAGTGAATCACGTTGACGTTAATTCACGCGCAACGGTAAGCCCTTAAAAAATGATCGAATACTGAGTGTGTAAAAAGAATTTCTAATTGTCAAGCATTGAATCATCTTTGAGAGAATTTTCCTTGCTAGTTGCATCCAATACATATTTGTGGCCACCTTATGTTTTATTTGTCCAACGCGCAGCGTCAGGCGTGTCTCACTTAACAAAAACTGTAAGTGACTAACGTTTGCTAAAGTCTCACCTGATTGAGTAAAATACAATAAACTGTGATATAGATCAATATTTGATTATTCTGCCGGCATGTGTTTTCACCTCTGTGAAAACCCGAAATGTTCCTATTCTACGATCATAGAATTTCACTGGCAGTGCTCGCCAACAGATTGTCGTCTCTGCTGGCACCGATTTTCGATATTTTCACAGACGATTTAATCAATAAGTTCCAATAGATTTAAAAGCTTTATGCGGGAACTGTCGTTTAATATCTCACAGAAGCCTACGGTGAAGTTTTATGGAACAGTTGACATTAAAGATAAAAAAACACAGACATGTTTGTCTTTTGGGTAGCAGTGGCTATCTTTGAATGGCCTACATCAATCGGCCCATAGTCCTGTACTGGTTCACTTCACTGAAAAGCTTTGATATCTCTATGATTAATACGGCAATAAATTACCAAACTCAACGCCGTTTTTTTTTTATAATTTATTCTATAATTATATCATGAAATACTTTTATTATGATGATTATTAACCGACGTATCTAGTAAACTGCTTAAGGTAAGACCATAAATTGATGAGTCTGCTGGGGTTCCGTGTTTACTTAACACGAACAACATAATTAACTACAGTAAACTAAGACACGATCTACGGAGGGTTTTACGAAAAATACTTAAATCCATTTAGTTACGATTATTTTTTATCGTAGGAATGATCTCCTAAACAAGCTTCAGTGCTCTTTTATCGTCGATTCCACCGACCCAGACCGGGCATCACCATTACCATTATCATCGTGCGTGCTCGAACCGGCGACAAAAAAAAACCGCATTAACATTAACAGATTATGCCACCGCCAATAACTCGCCGACAGCAATCTGTACCCCCTTTTAGCACTGCTGTCGCGGACTCGTTACTGTATTCTCCAACATACGGCCTTTCTGTGGAGCATCATGAACGCGTGCCTAAAGAAAGCCCCGAGGCAGTCCTTAGTGCGTGCAACGCGATCGGAACCATCGTACCTTTTTTTATAGGGAAGCTTCAAACTGTACAAAGAGTACTAGCAGTATTAATGCCAGCAGAAACGGCCGTCGTTGTTTCGGGAATGTTCAACGCGTTCTAGAATAACGGCTCACAATAGAGCAGTTGTTGTTTGGTCGCTCGTTTGCTTGCTGGGTTGATCAACAGCAAGGGAAACGATTGTGTGCGATGAACCAGACGTACACAATAGCAACTGACCAGAACGGGCTTACTTATGGGAAGAGGCCGAGAGACAGTTCATCCCAAATTGTCGATGAGCGAGCGAGCAACGTGGGTATATAGATCAGCAGGTCACTAGGTAGTATAAAGTCAACGCTGGCGATGATAATCGAAAAGCACTACATCGAACGTTACAGTCGGAACTGAAAAAAGGGAGAATTTTAATCGGTGAAATGCAGGCGGACGGCCAGACGGACAGATCAGCACGTTCCGCGTCGATCCTCTATTTTACACCGCAGTATTAGTCTACGATAAACCTGAAGACTCGCACAATGAGATAATATATAAGGTGCAGGTCTATTACTATGCTTCATCTATAACTATTACTAATGCCGTTATTTTACGCGCAGTTTAAATAATAGCTAATAATAATACGAGGAGTAATGAGAGTTCGCCATCAGCAACGGCGCGTATTCAAACAATGCGCAATTTATGTCTGTGTGTGAGAGACAGCGCTTTTCAGTTAAAACGAAATAGCAATAAACAACAAACTATTGACTCGGCTAGCAGTAGAGATCTTCAGGACACCTTCTCGGAATCGATAGTCAATGGTACGGTGTCTAGGAGCCGAAATAGATCCACGACACGCCGTCGTCGAACCAAGATAATCAAGTTAACACTTGAGATGGCAATACCAGCTCTCTTCCATAGTAGTGTCAACTTCTTTTAGTTCTTTCTTTCCATTCTTGTTGATCGATTACTGAGCACCAACGATAGACACGTGATCAGTATTCGGGAATTGTAGGTTTGCTATAGTTCACGACGCCTGGTTCACAATCGATAGTGGATTATTTTCAAGCCGCACACGCAAGTCCCATGCTTTTGAATGCACCAGCAGTCGATTGTTAAATCTAGCTAGTTAAAGGAAGCTTACTATATTAAATAAACCGAAGCGTGACAGCGTCCTCTGGCGGCTTTATAGGTGAAGCACTGGCCATGGCCGATAGTTATAAACCTACCCTTTCCATATTTCCTAACCATTTGTGTGTGCGAATATTCGACGCCAGGTGTCGCCTTAACGATTGATTGTTGTCATGGTCGAACCGTCGACGGGATCCGAGGGAACGTTTATCGTCTCAACTACGCATTTCGTTGTTATTATTTTTTTTTTAATACATATGTATATCATGTATCCATACAAGATATTGCTGTTTTCAATTCTATTTAGCTATAGTAAAGCATTCATACATAGACAAAAAGCGAGGGTGTTGCGAAAGAAACAGTGTCCAATTTTGTAGGGCAGACGAAAAAAGGTCCAGTGTACCGTGTTACCGTTGTTTCGATAAACTGCTAAATGTCAACAGTGTTCTAACAATTGTGCTAAAATACTATAATCAGTAAAAATACTAGACAATAGCTACCGAATAGCGATGAGTTGAATGCACTGCAGGACTCTTTAGCTTAGCATGTTTTATTGGTCGAATACGGTCGCTTAGCTGCACTTTGACTTTGTGGTAAATACACGAATGTTCCTAGCGCTGCTCGTCATGGCGACTCTAAACCTTTGCGGCTCCTGTAGAAGACATTGCAAACATATTTCAGATTGTTAGTATACCATTAGTAGATTTGAAGGCAACCATTCCGGGTTAATTGTTACGCCGAACCGTGATCCTGGAACCTATCCGAAAGACCCATGCATTTATAGGGAATGGTACAATTGTTTAATATTAGTGCGTTCATTATCATGACGACTAACAAGGATTTATTACACTGTCCTCTTTTCCAGGGAACCTCTTCGTAATCCTCGCTCTTGCAGGAGTAGGTTAAAATGCGTCTAGCACGTAAACACCTTAACTAAATAGTTTTCAAAGCCCAGAATTATTAACAAATTTTCTGTTATTTATTATACAACTCGATGGTGCGGACTGAAAATAGGCCGTGGAACTTATAAATGCGTCTAGACCTTGTTCAGTCATCCCACTGATACCATAAGAATGAAACTGGATTAGCATGATTTCACGTTTCATTCATTTCATTAATTGATCTCACGTTGATTTTATTATGAAAATATATCCTATGGAAACTATAATTAATTCTAGGTGTTAAGTTAGAGTAACTCTGAGGTCTTACAGAGAGAATTTTTTTTAATTCTTTCAAAAAAAAACTTTAATTTTGCATTATTTTTTATTGTAAGTTAGTTGTATTAGAAATAAGTTCATAATGTTTCTCACGGGTAAACAAGGTCTTATCTTATTTTGAGTGTCCTTATCAATTGCGTCTACAGCATACGTACGTATCATCTACTGCATCATAACGTTGAATCATGCTATTATATGTCGGCGTATGTTGCAAGATACTCTTGATTGCTATTTGGCTTCTTGGTTAATCGGAAAGTTCACTATGATTGAAAACAAAACTCTAAAGTTTGTAACTTGACATAATCTGATACCAATTATCTTACCATATACGGTGCTTTTTATTAGGTGGCTTCTCTGGGCCTCGCAGACCTGGTCCGAAAGTCAATTGTCTTTGATCAAGACACCCCGAAGGTTTTCTACTGTCCACAGGAAAAACCGCGAAAGCTGGACAAACTCGTTGTTAAGGTAAGCTCCATTTAAGTGGCTGCTTTCGTGGAAAAATAAAAAAGTCAATTGATCGTAGTATACTAACCTGTAGTGATGTTTTTCGCATTTCCTGTTTCAGGCGCGTCCCATCGAAAAGTTGTGCGAGTTCAAAGGAAGGTCGCTACCCAAAGGCTACCAAAGCGACTGCTACAACGACGTTGACGAGAGCGAATACGCTTGTCAAGAAAAGAAACGTATCATGGTAAGTGATTTGCGTGTGGCCAAAGTCTGCCAAGTACTATTTCAAAATTCTCAATCGACAACCAACGTTCAAACAAAAGGGCAAATAGGTTTCTGTTAATAGTGCACTCCTAGTCGATTCGAAGAAATTCGTAATAAAGCGAATATCTGGAAGAAACTTGACGGGTCTAATTGGCATGCTCCATGTTTCCATCCTAGCCTGTGCAGAGTACAGAAGTTTCATGAATATAATGGAGATGATGCTTGCCCTAAGGGGCAGATAGGCTTGTTGTATGTGTCGTACTTTCCGTTGCCCAGAAATCCAACCGCTGGGCATCCTGGCTAAGTAACAAGCCAAAGAAAGGCACTACGGCTTTGACGAACTACAAAGTCATCAATAATCTAACGGAGATAATAAAATATCGCGATACCAAAGATAAATATCGAACAGTAATGAATAGCGAAATAGTAAAGGTTACTTAGCCGAGTTATTGGATTGTACATAGTGTATTTAATGGAAATCGATAATTTGTTTGAATTTGAGATAGCCATTTTGCAATTGCGCCCCGCTTTACTCGTCCTATCCTTGCTACTATTTTTTGCTAATTTTTATTGAAAGAAATGCCAGTAGATACTATATAACACACGTGTTTGTCAGGATAGTCCGCTTAAAAAGGTCGAGGCCAGTGAAAGGTATATATATTAAAAGGTAATTTGTCACAATTTCGCCCTATTTGCCTAACGCCCCTTTAATGTTTAATGGCGGAAATAGCAAAGAAACAAAAAAAATCATTTTTTAGGCATTGCGCAGCTGTCCAATATGCGTGAGTCCAGCTTGTCTCTTTCCATACACGAAAATTAAATCATCATAGAATTAGTATTGAGTTTCCGAGTTTCCTCCAATGGAAATTTAGATATCAGTCGAAAAAAATACCAGAGAAAAATTTTACAGAAAAAGCCCAAATAATAATTTGCTTAAACAAGTTCATTGGGGCATTGTACAGAACTGCTCTACGACGCGATGGGGGCATTCATATGTGTACGATAGCGATAGAAGCTATAGAAGCCCGAGTAGACCGGAGACGCCGTCATACAACAAACTGCTACACACGGAACCAGGCTTTTCTATCACAGGCTACCTGCCAACACATTATCAAATTAGTTTAATATGCAGTAATTTCCTAGATGTGCATGAATCGCTGATTCATCAGATGACTTCGTGCTGGTACACTATGGAGTGACTTCGTATGTACATTTTCCCTTAGCCGAGGGATCTCCCCAGTCAACTGCGAATCTTTCCACCGACTTCGGACAATTCCTCTAGAGCGTTCATCGAATTTTCTGTAGCATCGATGTGTACTGTGAACCCCGATAAACGTCCACACTCGTTTGCACTATTCGTAATACCTAATATACAGTGTCGTGTTTGAGTAGTGACTATTTGTGAAGATTCTACTTATTGGCAACAAACTATCACGCAAAAGCAATAGTCCAATCTATATTAAACGTTAAATCATATCATCATACACGCAGATAGTCAGTGGTATGAATTGTGGGTCGTAAGTCACTACTGGCCCACACTGATGCGGTGTGGAACGTAAAAGCGAAAAAAAAAAAAAAACTAAAGTGAATTTATTTATGAATCAAATTAGCGTTGAATTTCGCTGGCATGCGTCGTGACTTAGCAAGCCGTATGCCCAAGTTCATTAAGTCATTTAACTTTAAAATCAATTTATACAACTACGAAACGTACTAAATACAAGTAGTCAAACTCTGTAACTTTATTTAATAAAGTAGAAGGTACCGAAGAAAGGTGAGGATTGAGAATATACGTTGAAGTGCTTTGTTAAGTAGTAATAACTATATTTATTGACAACAATTGTACAGCCATTTTGCTCAACGCCTTAAACTAGAGCTATTCTCACAATACTTGGCGCCGACGAATATACTTAAGTCAACGTGGGCACATTAATGTATTATACTATCTATGTTTTTATTGATGTGGCTTGATTTTTTTTTTCGCAATTCTAACCTTGTGCCTGATGTTACCTGAGTTGTACGTCGGTCCCTCAAAAAATTCAGCTTAAAATCCGAACGGATCCGCTTCGAAAACCAAGCTCAACGTTTTCAGCGTTTAGCACCCTTGGGACGTCGTGGATGATGATCGGCTTCAACGGGCTCGAAGTGGAAACAGTTCAGGTGGTGGACGGAAATCAAGCCACTGTAGATGTGGCAATCGCTTTCAAAGCAGAGACCTGGCCACTGCCCCATGCGTTGCCCAGGCACGGGCAGTCACATCCACACGTATTTGCCGGCGAATTTTCTCTATAGAAGTGTCTGTCGATCACGGCTCAAAGTAAATGACGTTGCTAATTGCCTACCATATTGTCTAAATGGCGCAAACAACTATCACCGCTGACGCTCACTTCGCTTTGACTTGTCGAGGCGGAGCAGGGGGTTATTTGTTGAAATGCTCGTCCGTTTCCCACGGAAGAATCCAAAAGTATACACCTGGGGACTAGCAAAAAGATGATTGGGAGATAGTACTGTGATTCATGTGGTGCAAATGGCGAGATTTCTTTGCGCGGCTTTTGCTAACGTTTTTAACTTCAGCCCTATAAACGGCAACTGAATCAGACGGACCGCGGCTACCCTTCAGCAAATAATGTTTTCCATTCAGTTAGACATTGTTGTTGCAATTTACAGCAGCCGATTTTCATTGCACGGGTTTCTTTTTTTTTTTTTTTTCGTTTATAGTAAACGTTGCCGCCATATCAGTTACGTGATGGTATGAAATTTATAGTAACAATGTTTGTAGCACTTGTCCATAGTGTTTGTGTTGGGTTAATTCGGCGCTGCGGAAAGAATTAATTCAGGACTTTGTTGGGGTACCCTTGCTGTTATGTCATATCTACTATAGAATTTTAGTCTCTGCACTCATAATGCGCTCTGATTGTTTACTTTAAGCTTTATGATATGGGTTCTACTCAAGGGAAGAATACCTTTTGTTTTTTTCTATTAAACTCTGAGAGCGCTCTTATAACTTTGCCTCTGTTGAAACGAGGAGCTATCTGTTGTTCAACTTGTATACAAATGCATCTAGAATTTCGGCCTTAAATTATAGGCTACAATTTGTATAACCATTAATATAACTTCCCTACGATTGTTAGAAATGTATAGATTGTTCAAAGTGCTTTTGCGGTTTTTTGGGATTTCATTCTAGAAACGTATCGCGAAACTGGAGGAAGCGAAGGCCGAAGCTGAGGCTCCACCGGCTCATCGACAAGCTAAACACAAGAAGGTTACGGGAAAAAAATCTAAATATCAACGGGGTTATTGAGCTGTTGAAAACGAGTATTTTCATATATAAACCTCAGGCTGCCCTCCATTACCCAATAAACAGATTACATATCTTAAGGTATTCCGGCCAAAAAAAGGAAATGATAAAAATAAGCCGAACACGTACGCAGGATGCAGTCTGTTTTCTCTGAATACCGTTATTTTTTTACTGAAACAAGGTTTATTAATTGCCTAGAGGCAAACAGAACAGCGTATTCAGTTGGCGTCATACAACTTCTCAGACACCTTAACGCTTAGATGTATTTAAGCATTACGTGCTTTACTTACTTTCAGCCGTGTGTAGATACAAACGTTTAACTTTATTATGCACAGTCTTGTTATACACCCTATTATAGAACTAACATGCGTAAATTTTGAAAATAGATAGATTGTCCGGCTTCTATTCGGCTATATTTCACAAGAAAGGACGCGTCGGTTTGAAACAAAAATCTCAAAAAAATATATTGAACACGCTACCCATAAATCCGCTATGAGACTGCCATACAATGACATAGTTAGTAATATGCGGTGCGCATGTTACCCTATTTATTATAAGCGAACAAATGCTTTTAAAGGAAAGAGGATAGAATTATGCCAGTAACTGTACATGTTCATACTCTATGCAAATGATTTTTTTTTAAATCTCCGATATCTTGTTTTTCCCCGTTTTACTGCTAATCCAGCAAATGTATTCTGTCGTTAAGATAATAAAAAAAAAAACACCGAAATAATATGATTAAATAAATCGTCAACATTTATAGTAAGCGATGTCCTTTTTTGTTTTTATCATTTTGCCTATTGCAACGACAGGAACAATAAGAATCGATTTAACGCAATATAACAAACCCTTAAATACGAAAACCGCTAAGCGAACAATACCAAATTATATTTATGCACGTAAATAAACATAGACGTTTAAATAATTGCTACTTTTATCCAATTCAGTATATGGCATCGTGTATTTAACTAGACCCGGCTCCCCTTAGAGCGGTCGACCTGATATCTTCTTTTTAGGACACTTAATGCTGCTAAGATCAATAGCAGTACTATCAACGTGTTATAATTTTACCTTTCTATAATACTAATAGGGATGCGCGATTATCACAGTCCCGCTGTTGTTTCTAGTAAAAATGCAACCTACGAAGCGTAATCATATTCATCCATCTGATCTCCTGTTCTTCGAAAAAGTAACAAGTATATGTAGGTAATTCAGGATTTCCTAGGATACAAGACTGTCGTGCTAAATCGTCATATAGAATAGTTCAACTTAGTATAGGATACATCAACCACTAATTTCGAATAGAGCATTTGAATCTTGTTCTATTCTAATCTAATGTATCTACGAATAAGCACAGCTATCACAACGACGTTGGATTCAACGTTTGCTAACGCTCTCCGCGTGTTGATGAGTGTCTAAGTCGTAAATCGTCCACAAACTCGACTCTTCGCAGATGAGCATTATTTTTACGTTTAGTACTTTTTCTTGACTAGGTAAGCGTCTGCCATTGTATGACTTCTCGGCGAGGAGAATTTTTCATTGTCTCCCAATGACGGAGACACGGTCCCCGAGTTTCACTGCCGAGAATAACCTTTCCAAGGTAATCCTTTGGCCTGTTTTGGCACGGTGCAGGGGACGGTGTTACTGGGGTATCGGAAGAGGATGCGCTCTGAAAGGACACAAATGACACGCCCTGTAATCGAAGTAGCACAACGGACATATGAAAATGTTTGTATTTTTGCCCTTTGATTCTTTGTTATCCACCAGAATGGCCTTTTGATAATCAGCATTGTCCGATGGCCTGGCGTTTGCTATCTGAGATTAGTCAGGTACAATGAAGCGTTTGCCTTTCAAAAGATACCTTAATACGACCCCACGATATGTCTTAGGTTGTAATTTTTTTACCGTGAAGATAAGACAAGGCTAATAGACTATACGTACCGCTGTGAGAAGGCACAAAACAACGACAAGTATTACGTTGTCAAGGCTGGCAAGCGGTATATCGAACATAAAGCTTTCGTCGATAATGATATCATCAAATTGAGTCGGGTAAGAAGCGAGGCTCCAGCCCGTTGAGTTTCTTGCCCTTCTACCGAGACCTGAATGCGGTAAAGTCTTTTTACGTTTTACCAGTTTCCCGTTACTGTATAGTAATACCCTAGCGACGTATTCTGTTTATAGCGCAAAAACAGCATACAAATATATTATTCTTAGGCATATGAATAATCTTTACGATAGAATTGTGCGAAAGTAGGTTAATGGTATCGTAACGCCATCTGTATGATTCAGGCATAATTTTACCGTTCTCCTTAAAAATAAAAACAACTGTCCATATTTATCAGATTAGGCTACTAATATAACTCTATTGGCTATGTTTGTTGTAAATTTTGAGTATCTATATAAACGATCTTATCGACTAAAGGGCTCTGCTATACGTTGCAATATAGAACACTTATGAGGTGTAGCACCATTGACAACTGGGTCCTGTTGAAAAACGTTTCTCAGGAGAACATTGTTGCATTTTACGATCCGGACGGTTAAACGCTCCGACGTTGGCAGGTAGTTCAGACCTAACTGCATGTCGCCATTGTTCTGCATCACATAAGTTATACAGTCAGTTACAATAATGGTATAACTAGAAGTTTCTATGGTCTTACAAATAACTTATTTTTCTCATAGTCAGGTAAATAAGTTGAAACTGTTTCACCCATTATTCATATCTAGTTTACGCTAGATAACGGTGATTCTTGCGTACCTTTAACACGTACGGGTATCCGTTAAAACTCGACTTCAAAGCCCATAGATAAGCAAAGAAAATTTGTTCGGTGAACATACAATGATATCGTTATATTGAGCTAAATTTCTTGTAAAGTTATATCGAAGGGTGTACCTTTCTTTATTACTAATACTTTATTACTAATAAATAGCACACTATAACAAATAGATACCTAAATCAATTTGCGTCCAGGTAGCTTTACAAATACATGTCTGGGAATATCTTCCGAAGGATCTGCTGGGTTAATGATACAACTGGTAATCCTACGCATTTTCGAAAATCGTAGACAATCGTCTTCTAAACATCTAACTTAGCAATGCAAGTTCATGAGCGTGAAAGTACGTACACAGTAGAGTTATCACAAAATGATATGGTTTCGTAGTAATCTTACTGTAAAATCTGTTTCTATATAGAATCTTCTTGTTTCCTAAAGCCTACAATCGCAAGCTTATTGAAATACCAAAGGTCCGGTAAGTTCAAATAGTAAACACCAAATTTCAGATTTACGGTAAGAATGTCACAGATACTGAAAATAAACTACAGTGCTTTTATCAGCTTAGCCCTTATATGAATTTATCAGGAACGTTGGAATAATCCATAGGCTTATATTCATTCACTAGTAAGTCTATGCAAACATACGTAGACATATCCTTTTCGATTTCCTGTTATGTTTAGCAGACCCTCACTCAGAACAATATCTTTCGTTGTTTCGTTTACGTCTTCGCTATCAGTGATTCTCTTACACCACTACTTGATCAGGGCATAGCTTAGTTAATGGCCAAACTTTTCAATGGAACATTGCGGCCTCAACTAGCTCGATATAATACTTCGCCTTTATCTTACCGTCGTCGGAGCAGCAAGGTCTAAGGTGACAATGCGCTCGACCGTTTCCTGTTCGAGGTCATAGTCTTTCAGTGACACCAGCGCCTCGCCAAGGATGCTGTGATTGACGTATTTTTCCGCATCGTATACCTTGACGTGAACGCTGCCATGACGGATGTCTGATTTCGTTACAGGCACTGCGAAACCTTCGTTGAATAATGGACACTGCGCCTTGCGCTTGATCTATTCATTGATTCGGTGACATGGTATGAGCACATATGGTAAAAGAGACGAAACAAGATTTGTAACATGTTGGAAGAGGAAAAAAGTATTCAGTACTCTTAAAAAGGGCTCTTTTGCGTTGCATTGCGTTGCCATTCCACATTCAATTAGCTAAAGAGCGGGACCGTAAAAAACTCCAAACGAGAAGTTAGCTGATTTACTGTGTTTTCTGCATGGCAGCACATAACGATAGAACCAAAATGTACTAGTTATACTTACCAGGTAGGATATAGTAAGAAGTTTAGGTTACAGGGTAAATCCGCTCGGAATTATGGTACAGACTCGTAGAGGGTAAAATAATTGTGTGTATAATTAATGTGACCGTCATTAAATTGTCCTTGTGCTAACAAGAAGCTGGCTCGTTTTTTGGTCAAAATTACAATGACATACATATGCACATCAGAACAATGTGGCGTACCATTACTATTACAAGTAACTAAAAATAGCGTTCGTGACGAACTGTGAGTAAGTTGTGTCATCTGCGTTTACCGAGTCCGCTGTATGTATTTTTCTAAGGCCACCTAACAGTATCTGTCCGTCTCAGTTGATTCCCTTCTCACTGTCAGCCATTTTTCCCCTCTGCTTGTGCTTCTAGTAGCTGCAATAACAATAAGTAATCTCCCTTTTTTTGATAAATAAATTGTTTTCGTTTTCCTTTTCAACACAGACACAAAACTATTCCAGTTGGCGCGTAGCAGCTCCTAATCCTAGCCCACCTAAAATGAGCAAGCTATTCCCATGGTGTATTTATGTCTGTGGGGGGTGGTTATTCGATAATGCATAGGAATTTCCCCAATTTAATAACTTTCTCTATAAGACAATATTGCCTGATTCCTGTCGTCCTATTCGTTATTAGCCCGTTTTTCGCCTAGATTGAGCCTCTGCAGAGGATCTACACGCTCTGTATTCTATCGCACGCTAAGCGTAAAGACCCTTCTACCATTTTTTTTTGGCTTTTTTCGCCCTTCTATCATTGGCGTTATTTTTTTAAATACGTCCCTGTTTTTTCCCCTGGCAGCCTGTTTTCTTGCGGTACCTTGTGACCTCTGAATATCGTCGAACTGAAATACCTGTGTGGTGAATTCGCACATTTTCCAAGGTCTCTCCTTCCGCCTATACATTCGTTTTATGTCACATACAACCTGAATAACAACATAAGGATCGCACGGTCCGCCGTACGGCCGCATAGGCAGCTCTTGGACGTCCTGAAAAATAAATTCACATATCAATACGTTCATATATGTAATTAAAGCATGTACTTAATTCAATATATATTACCTTAGGGTGCCAAATATTAGTTGATAGTAATTAAGTAAAATGCTTTAACGATATCGATGTTAAGCATGAGCTTTTCGATGTACACTTGTTATATAATTATCTATCTGCTACCTAGCTGGTCATTACGCGACAGTTTAATATCAGGAGTTCCACATACAGTAGTACGCACTGTGATGACAGTATACGCCAAAGGGTAATTCAGCCCGAAGAACTTCTTGTCTGTATTAAGTCGTGTATATTGTCGGTATAGGTTCTTGTTGCCTGATCAGGAGACGCATAAGTATATCAACGGACAACGTTTCTCAGGACTGTTTTATTAGCGTACCTTCACGTTGATTTCCAGTTTGCCAATAATGCCTTCGTTTTTAGAGTCCGGAGGTTGAGGAAGGAATCGCATGGTAATCGTCGCATGCCCCTGACTCAGTACCTCCTCTCCACTCACAGAGGCGCCGTCTGTATCTGTCACCAGCTCGCTCTGTAACGATTCGTATTGTTTCTCGTACTACGATTTTCAAGTCCTACACTTTCAGGTTTAGTGACCTAGGAACTTGGGCGGGGGCAGTCAGAGTTAGTGGTTGTGTGTCAAAGAGTTTGTCCACGAGTTCCCATATCAAGTATCCATTGTAGAAAAGAAAGGCGAAAGATATACTGATTGGTAGTTGACCGGGAAATCTAAGACAGCGATTCCGCTAGACAAGATCTACAAAGCTCAGATGGGAATAATAAAGACTACAAGACATGAGATGCTTAAACACAAAACGCCATTTCCAAATTCACTTGAATACGGTTTGACGTCTCGAATTCACCCGATTGTTCCCTTAAGAAAAAGAACCTTCCAGAGCTTCCAACATTCTACCTGTCCTGCTTTGCTTCTAAAGAGATCCAATTATGGGTCAAAGACAAGTCATGAAATCACTTGAAAATCCTGTCGACCCTTTTGCGACTTTCACATTCATTGAACTGAGAAGAATCCAAATCTTTTGTCTCGTTCTAGTATGCGCCAGCACCATAAGTAATGCTGATAATCTTCTATTTTCCAATTTTATGATACGATTATGCTTGCATAAACAACGCAGGCTGTATCTGGATGGTTTAGAACGCTGTCGAATGATACAAAGCATAAGGTTTTACTGTTCAATCTCAAGTAATTCGACGAAGGTATTGCTCATGTAAAATGTGGCAATTAAAATAAGGCGAGTTGAAATGCTCATTCGTCTGATGAACGACTATCAAATTATTGAAAACGGGTAAAAGCAGAAGCTGATAGGACTAATCCAAGACCGCATTGTCGCGACATATTGCAAGACAATTCGACTCCCTCGTCGAAACGTTTGTTCTCCTTATGTTGTCCTAAGTCTGGGCTTGCTGCCGGTCGCTCAGATGTCGTCCTACAGCTAACTGACCTCGTCATCAATAAGGGCTTAATATACTTTTATGTTTAATTCGTAACACATAGTTTGTGTTCTGCTCGTGATATTCTTAGTACAATGACAACTGATCACCTTGTTGATCCTTGACATACTGTTGATCATAATAGTAAAATGGCCAATGCGTGTCTATTGACGATAGAGCACAATAAATACATACAAAAAAAAGCAGTCTAAACAGAACCATAAGGAAGCAAACCATCTAATGGACGAATAGCGAACACCAGAAGTAAGGAAAAGACAAAAACAATAGTCCTAGGCCCCAATTCGATATAAACAGTTAACGCAATAATATTAACATTTAAGTTTTGCAAACGTAAAAACGAAGCGTTCGCGTCAAGTAATTTTTGAAAGCAATACGATATTGCCAATACTGCTGGGTATATCTATTGCAGAGACGAGGTGAAAGGAATAAACTAGTTGAATAAACTTCCATATTGCGGTTTTTGATATAGATTGTTTCATTATCATACAGCTGTTCGCTCACTATTGTTGTCGTTGTATCCCCGCGACTTCCACTAGACATAGATGAGTAGGTGGAGTCCCGAAAGCCACCTCTCTGGAACGATGTCGTCGCCTGTGGGATTCTGGCCTGGAGTGTTCCTATCTGTGTACCAGGGGTTTCAATATTGTCGGAGGATCCGAGCGAGCGCTGGCTTTTGTTCAACTTGGCTGGACCCAGAACAGCAAGTTGGAGGAGTACGGCCATTTGTTTAGCAGCCGCGACCCGTGCCGCACGTTCTATTGTGATTGAAGTGACAGAAAAAAGACATAGCGGCTGGAATCATTATCATGCTACATTAATTAATTAATTCGCATACCAGAAACTCAGTCCTCCAGCCAGATGCTGAGTACGGAACGAACATAGATCAGTAATAGAATCAATACAATTTAAAATACTGATAATTATTATATAATGACAGCGACACTGTACCAGTGTTTCTAATTGAGCCCTACATTCACGATTGAGAAAAATCACATTGATTCACCTCTAATTGTTTACTTAGTTTAATTATACTAAGGAATGAATTAATTTATCTGATTTAACAGATATGCTGCTGAGTGAAAAAAACCAGCCATGACTACAAAGCTGCGCCCAACTGAGGACTAACGTACGTCACCGTATTACTTCACTAATCAAGATCTTTTTTTTTTTTACAATTGAAAGATGTTCAATTCATCTATATTTTTATATCATCCTATGAGATCAAATTAGATACAAGTCATATAACGTATGCTATGCGTACACAATATTTATTAAAGTATATTAAAGAGTATACGCGTACACAGATAGATTTCTGTTTAAATTCAATCAATTTAAGCTGTACGAGCGAGGTCTTCCTGACTGAGCACTGCTCTGGTACGTATCAGACTTCCTACTTGACTAGCTATTGGATACAGTTCATAGCCCACGTTAGGCAAACACCTTTTTCGCGTTTACGCCATATCTTCTTGTAGATGAAGCAAGTTGGCTGCACGAAACAGACGGTCGCCGCAAGAACGAACGCTACGAATCCGAAACCGCCCGCAATCACTAGCAGTTTCTGATCGTCTGTCAATCGGACATTCCATGCCTGAGCCATTCTGCAATGGGACAACCGAGCCGAGCGCGTTGAGGTCCGTCGATCTGATGATACACAGAGGAAAGAAGAGTTCTGAGTAAGTAGAAGAAGAGTAGTGCAAGCTCAAGTTGGAAGAGTAAGATGCAATGTTTGTGCATAGATTATCGATAGACACAATCGATTTGGTAACTGGTTACTAAATAAAAGATTTTCCATACAAATCTCAGAATCTATTAGGCTAAGACGATAAGCGTTCAACAAAGCGTTCAGTCGGTAGTACTCTATTCTAGGTAGCTCGAGGCATTTTAACCCAAATCAATATACATATATATGCTCTTTTAAAATACTTCTGTGAATGTGAAGTTTCGCCACAAATGAAGTACGTATTTTGCTATTTCCCGAAGTACAAATACGACTTAAGCTCATCGGCTTATAACTTGCAAGTAATATATTCATATACTAATTATTTATTCGTTACGTATACTACTATAACAGATTGTTGATAATTAGAAATAGGCACTCATGTTACTGCAACTCATCGAAAATGGACATCTTGTATGTGGAGCCCTATCCACAGTAATCATTCCCGTGTCTCGTTTTATTGAAGTGCGTTTTTTTTAGCTTGGTCACTAGTTATACTTTCACTATATATACATCTTGAAGGACAGTTTTTCTTTTGCTCATGCAATGAATGTCCATCCGGTAATTGATGGTTACGTAGCTGACTTTTAAATCTTTCCCATTCGGGTACTCACGGGCATCACTGTGTGAAAAATTTGAGCAAGATGGATTGTGTACTTTGACCTACTACAACGTTGATTCCAAAAGAAAAATGGCAGAAGACGAAGATTTTCGTCTTTGTGTGCTGACATGTCATCCATGGTTGACTGATTCTACAGAACTAGTCCAAACGACAAATCTCTTAATATCTACGGTCTTCTGGTATAGTAGGTGAATATAGCATTTATATGAGCTCCTTCTTGAAAGCATTTAAGAATCTCTTTAACTACGCGCCCGCTAATGTCGGAGTAACCGACCAATTGCGATCACAACTATACCAACCGTTGCAGAACTCGTAAAAATGGCTAAAATTTATTTGCAAAAATTGTGTCAGACGTGTTAGTTTAGACGATCCAGTACCGGCCGATCGTTCAAAATGCGAGTGCTTCCAAATTCAGCAGACGAATGGTGAAAATCTCGGCTCCTCCTGTTTATGCCGACAAATTGATCGCGGACGCTTATTCAAAAGTCTACCGTCGCCCGTCCGGATAGAAAATCTGAACGATATATTTTGAGAAGGACACGTAATTTATATATACTCACCACTCTGAGACTTCCTTGTGCCACTCAATTTCAATGCGACGCTTTCGGTATTATAAACCTTATTCGGGCAAATTGTAACCACCGTATATCGTATACCATAGCAATAGCAACGTCAAGTCATAAACTTCGATACGTTTAATAAAGATCTTTTTCTAGGGATACATCCAGTACTGGCAACAAGTTCTGGCTCGGTCAAGCTTAACGTATGTGAGTATGGCTTCTGAATGCGCAACTCAGAGCTAAGGTGTTGCTGAACGCACGGCACGTCTTGCAACTTAAGCGTCATCGCTATGTTCGATGAAATCCTAGGTAATAGCTTTGCTATGTAATATAAAGAAAGGGCATGTTCAATGCTGTTAAACGGTCGCGAAATCGAGAGCTATATTCAGAACGAATTTTTAGCGGCCTAGATTCACCCTGATAGACTAGATATTGTCAGATTTCTGGAGTGCGTATAAGTTTGAATAGATGGTTTTTTCTGTTCTAAAATTGCTACATAATATAACGTAACAAAACGGTGCAGCTTGGGTTTGGAGTTTATCCTCCAACATAAATGGACTAGGGGATTCAGTGGAAATTTTGCGTAAGCGCTCGATAAGATTGGAAAAATCGATAGGTAACTTAAATGAATGCTTTAAGTGAAAAAGCTTTTTGGATTTGGAGATTTTTGGAGAATGAGGATTTTTCAGCGCGTAAAGATTGTTTACTTCACCTGTAAAGGTCCTGATACTATTAGTCCCGAAAGTACTATACATTTACGAGACTGAGTGTTCAATTTACGTTTGTCTATAAATCTAGATCTATGCACACAAAAATAGTCATCAAATCTTACGGTGTTTACTGGTCCAGATGCTTCAGTATCTGACTCAGCTTGTGAATAACCAAAAGCGCTCTTATTCCCGAATCTGGACACGCTAATTAATAACAAAAACACGTTTAAGTATGTAGACCGTCGTCGGGTCTCATACATACTCCTGTGCTATAGAAAATAGTCACCATGGGCTGTCATGTCCGAGTAGTAAAGGTAAAATATCGCAGATATCCTTAGGTAAGGAATACCTTTGCAGCGGCGCTAAAATCTGCAAACATCCTTTAACTAAGTGAACTTCTCGTCTGCCGAGAGAGAACGAAAATAGTCAAGTTACATAATCACGCTGACCTTCACGAGCTCGGAAGGACCATAGACCCACTGGCTTAGTTGCTCGAAAAATTCGGCTGAAAACCTTCTAAATCAGTCAGCTCCATTTGCCACCAGGGCAAAGCGACCTAACTGCAAAAATTGTGTTTTTGGGAAAAATCATATAGATAGCGATCCCGCTAGCCTTGAAAAAAGCTCCCTATATGTGGAACATCCTGACAATGGTTGGCGAAAAGCTAATCAAAGTCGCCGAATGCCAAAGAGTCTGTTGCATTTTATTTACCTTCATAGGGTCTAGGTTGTAATATAGCTTGTAATTCTCGTGACGGTCCAATGGTGCTGCGTTTGTTTACTAAACATGGCGAAAACTAGCAATCTAGGTTCGGAACTAGACATAGATTTACGTCGTTTCAGTTCCTGAAGTAATCCTTAACGTAGGTAGGATCGAACGCAAAATTCGAAATTCTCTTTTTAGGTTGTAATTCATGCTATTTAAGGTTACCTATTTACTGTCTCCGAATTCAAACGTAGTTTAAGTCAGCTCAATAGCTATTTCTTTTTTGATCATAGCTGACTTTCAAAGGCTAAGGTCTTCAAAGTTCAATCTTCTAAAAATATTCAGCCAGCTACATGAATAAAAAAACCTTTATCCAGAATATATATTTGGAAGGGTAGTAATCACTCAACTGTTACTGGCTGATGGCTTCATTTTGGAATACATCTTTGGATACGATTTTATTTCATTTGGGTTTAATAAAAACTTCCTGTTAATGCATGCAGTAAGCCGTGTTACTAGAAGAGTCTTCAGAGCACCTGTAAGCATGTGCCCATAACCAATTCCAGTATATACCGAACTTCATCCACTTTAGTTGATCGCTTCATTGTATTGTAGTTCGTAACTTCTCCAATTTAACAGATTCAGACGTATGGAATAACTGAACGACAATGTAAGCGAACTAGCGAACACTAACTTGAAGCTTATTTACGCCATCGTATTTATTATATCTATATATATATATATATTTATTTATTATATATATATATATATAATGATAACAAATTCATTATAGTTATTAACATAACTCTTTCTGTGGAGGTGTGAGAATAGTTCTCTCGATTCTATACAAGTTGTAACTTCTCAGAAACTTCATATGTCATAATCCGAAGCATGCTTATGCCGGCCATTCTAAAGGTTCGTAATAATAAGAAAAACACAATAACGAACTAGCTGAATTATTTACTACTCGGAATGATGCGGAAAAGTGGAAAGTTATCCTAATAGCCAAAATATTTCTACAAACTTAAGGCCGCTGACATAGTGTTGAATTAATCCGAGCAAACGTCTCTAACAGACGTTAGATAGACACCTGACAACAGGTTATATGTGATCCTCAGTTGTTCCAGCTGGAGGAGACCTAAACGAGGCTTATTGCCTGACTTGTCCACTTTCTCAAGAGCGCAAGACGCTATCACGGATGCTAAGTCAATGTTATGGTCATTTCATACCCGCACACAAGCGCATGCAGACGACTAAGATATGGGCGAGTCATCGCCCGCTATCGAAAATACGCTATGGCAATTTTTGTGCAAAATATATTACTATATTATTATTTGTACAAAATATATTATTATTAGTATAATATAACTGTTCGTTAACTGTACACATATATCATTGAGGAAAAAAAGGACGGCCGGTAATGAGTGTCGCCATATACCATACTCGGCTAAAAATGCCACAACGTTTGAGAGAAGCACGTTTTCCAAGTTAAATGGAAATCGGCTTGGAGCAAATAAGGATACAGCCGTACCCTGACGTCCTTAGTGGAGTAAATGATTAAAGGGGTGATATTATTTATTATTATATATATATATATTCATATTGTTGGTGTCTATCTGTTTGATACTGGTTCAGCTTTCCTAGTTGTTCGGCACTACCATTATTCAAATACGTTGAACAGTGGAATAAAGAAACAATTGCAGCGTTTCGATAATCATTACTGGCAAACGCCAGATTATTCGAGGTGCGCTGGAAAGTCACCATTAAAGTTGTCCCTGTATATTCGTATACAGTCGAATGTATGAACAATGAACGAGTGAGAATTTCAAAAAAAAAAAAAAAAAAAAAAAAAAAGAAACAAGCCCAGCTATTTAAAAACGTAACACTTCTAAACTTACTCGTATTCCCAGAAAGCACAGCTGAAAGCTATTGCGTTGATGCGATACGTCATACCAAAACAGTCATTTTATGGCCACGGTGATTAATGTCTTCATTAGATTGTTTTATAGTTAGAAATCGCAATAGCTCTAACAGAAAATATCCAAGATTTGCGAAACCTGAATAGTTCCGAACGGACGGTTCATGTTTCTATGCGCTAGATGTGGCCAATTATGTGTGTTTAACTGTATCACGCACACTTCCTAATTCGAGCTATTTCTATGGCTTTTTTTTTTTTTTTTGTACTAGGGAATCAATAGCACATTTTGAATGATATTCATTGCAGTGACACGTAAACAAAAAGCGCTGCGCGCACTTATCGGTTTGGAGTCAGCTCCGTTGTGAACGACGGTGTATACTTATTTATGTCGTGTTTCGATTATGTATATTCATTTGTGTCCTGATTTGTGTTTTCGATTGTCCTATGGCAAAAAGGGACGACGAATGCAACGAGATTATTAACTTGCTTTACTTAGGACAGGATTTACCAGAGATATCGAACAGGGTAGGAACAGCTTTCAGTTACATGAAGTTCATCTTCATTAGAGTCTTCTTTGACATCGAGCTTATTCGAGTAAATTGCGGTTTTTTTATATAGGCCTCTAGCATATAACCGCACGTATCTCTAGCCTAGTACAATGACGTAAGTATTCAACGAATCAAGTTTTTGAGTCTGTACCAGTTTCTAATAGCTACACTTTTGCTGGTCGTCTGATAACCATGCCGTGCTAACAGTGAATATTTTAGGCGTATATGGTAACCTTCCACGGTTAACGGGATACGTGTCTGCAAGCTGCACCAACCAGCCGGATGTCAAGTAGTCTGGAAATCAACAAGCTATCGACTCGTACAGATGGCCATAGCCAAACCCGTCAATGTCCCGTCAAGAACGTCAGAAAACGAGGTAGATACAAAGTTAGTAACTGGCTGGGTGACGGACAATCAATATGGTGGTAAATTACGACGATCGTTTAGTATGGTCTGACTTGTGACATAGAGCTAATATAGCATTGGAAGCTAAATGGCATGCTAGATTCGTTAGTGTACGACCGGTCTGGTGAAGCTCGCGCACGCCAGCATTGCCTGATCCATTGTTCGAAATAGTTTCGTAAAAAGCCCTATTGATCAACATGTACAACTCTGATTGAAAGAGGTGCTATAAACGACAACGTTTCAGCTATTCTCACTTATTGAAACGATGACAATTCTGCCAGTTGTCTAGGTAAATTCAGTTGCGTATACTAACGATAACAGTTATTTTTTTCTCTGTAATTTTTACTGGTATATTGGGCTGAATAGTCTATAGGCTACAGCCTCTGGGGTAGACCAGATCAGGTAAATTAAGTCAACTGGGTAACAAACAACAGGTATCGTAGGTGACTGCGTCAGACAAATCTACAACGATAGTTCGGTCGCCCAGTTCATTTGATACCTCTGAGTCGTCATAAACTACAAAATGTTTCGTTCTATTTATATCGAATGCGCCAATAATAATGATTATGATAGTGTTATTATGTTAATGAGGATTATTATGAAATAGATAGTTGTCGTTCAACGAGAGACGATCATAGAGACGATCAACTTTTTCGGGTGTACTCGACCCTTGTGCCCATTTAGATCATTGATACCGAGATATTGAACTAGTAAGAAATGGCTTTCCGAAAACAGGATCTACTTTGGAAATTGCGGCGTCTCGGTTCAAAGCTACCACTCAGACAGTACTGTGTTTCCTTGGATTATTACCAACTCTCAACCCTAATACCTTTACTAAACACTCTTCACCAGTGTTTCCTTGAACGTAAACGTATTGAAATACGTCACAAGCAGAACGTAGCACGGCAGCTATTGACATACAATAGTCAATCTCTATACTCTCATTTACAATCTCCCTTGACACCGGTATCGAGGGTCAAGCACAACTTGATCCCGGCAAATTGAACGCGAATTTTAGTCACATACAATATATTTATGAATTGCCGCTAGCGTCTATAGGCCTACGCTACCCGTGTTAGGCCACATCAGAATTTACCTGCGGCACGTCACATAGACTAATATAGAAAACCATATGTATGTTATCAGCTGTCTGTTGAGCAAACATATGGCTTCAGCCAGATGCTGTTTGTCTCCGAACTGCATTGGCTTATCGCTCTATGCCCAGGACACGGCTAGCGTCCGTCTATCTGCAGGTGTGTGTCGTTAAGCATGTAGCTTCTACCATAAAGCGCAATGCTCCAAAAGTTTGATCCCAAAAACTGATCGCTTAACAGAATTTCTCTATGCTAGGTTAACTTAGTTTCGGAAAATATAACGAGCATTTCAGATGAATTGTTTATAAGGAGTCGGAATAATTTCAGATTATATCTGAAAGGTACCTGGAACATCCTGAAAACCTCCATACACCCATGTTGACGCAGAAGCATAAATCCATCAATCTATTAAGCACAATAATAATAAGAGCAATGGCATATATGGAGTTGATAGGAAATACTTTACTCTGTCATCAATACCTTCGCGGCACCGAACATTTCAAGACAGTAAAGCGCAACGCTATACTCAATAGCATACAACAGAACTAACCCATTTGTATTCAACTCAGAAGTTTCGGACATCGAACTGAAGACCGGTATCAGCCGTCACTTATCCTTCCAACGGAAGCTTTTATTTAATTTAGCTATCAGACAAGTGATCGATAAAACGTGATTAAATGTGACACTCACCAACAGTATATTATCCAAGACAAACGTTCCTCTTCCCGTAGGATTACTTCGTCTATCGAGTATAATACACTCCTTTGAATTCTCGTAGACGGCACCGATCACACATTAAGGCACAACTCAACGTAAGCCTGATGCTTTAACACACTGAAAGTTATCTTCGAAAAGAAGGTCTCCAAACACGAACGAGCAAAAAACACCTGGATAGGCTGATGCCATTGTTGTTATTATTCATTGTGTTGTCGTTGTCAGCTCCTGTGACCAGTGTTATCCTTGTGTAATCGACGGCAACGTTGTTACGCGCATCTCAGCTATGTGGAGATCTCGTAGGACCTAAAGTCTTTCACACAGTCAACGAGCCGTACGACGCCGCTGATCGTACTGTGCGTGTTGTACGTTTCTACGTTTTTCTAGGGCTACAAACGTAAATGTAGAATGAATTTAACTGTCTCAATAATCTATCTCACGACAAATCGCCTGAAGTGGGCGAGAGAATAGAAACGCCTCATAGGCCGCGAGAAGCCACCAGCATAATTCCTGCTTGAGAAAGTCCTCCCACAAGAGTGGCAATTCTGCAAGCGACAAGGTAAGAGACGGAATCGAGGCAGAAGACCTACGGACGAGTCAGGTCGCTAAAGTTTCTGTTCACAGCGGCAGTGATGATACGTTTAGCGTTTAGTCGTCGATCGGGTACGTTCTAACCGTTAAGCAGGCCGAATATCAGGATGCAATAGCAGCCACAGCAGGAAGGGTGCTCTGGCTAAGTTATCAAATAAAGAGGCAGTGATGGCTGTTTTTAGGTACAGCCGGATGCTGACATTTAAGCAGGCGATGAATTCGTAACATTGGACTGCTGCGTACGTAATCTGCATTGGTTCTACAGGAGCCTGTATGTGCCTAAAAGATCAATGTAGTCCGCCTTAAAACGAGTAAACAGGCACCTCGTTCTTTTCGAAGCGAAAGGATCGCGGGCTTCTGCCAGTTGACGCAACGAATTAAGTAAATCGGGCAACGCCTTTGATTTCAGTGTTGGCAGCAGAGACCTCGAGCGATCGCACCCAATGGTAAACAAGCTAAACTGGCCAGTGTAGTAGAAAAATTTAATTAACCTATACGTCATAACACGGCCTTCGGCTGCGTAGTGTAGGCCTTGTTCAACAATAACATAAGACTCCCAATGCTAATGACACGAATGAAGATAAACAGTAAGATCGCATAATTGAATTTATTCACCAGATATTGTGAATTATCTAGAAATTTGCAGCAATATCAAGATCATCTGAGGCGATGATAATATGGTCCTCACACGAAGATGACCTCCGAAAGGCCATTAGTGAAATACAGCATGAGAGCCTTGAAGCCAATTTGCACTATGTACAAGATGACAATCCTGGCTACATGTTGCAGTACCCCTGTAAAGTCACACCATCGGCGAATAATATGCATTCGGATAAAGAAAAAAAAGCGTTTATACATCAATAAAAACACGAAAATTAGTCGTGTCTTCGGGCAATTATTTTGAACAAATATTTGTTTCGTTGCTATTATACATTACGAAACGCTAGAAAATAAAGTCTGTTGGGTAAAGGGTAGCTCGTTAATTTAACATGCCGGTGAAACCAGTTGGTCTCTTCTTCTTAGCTCTACGGCGACGTCTATAACCGTCTATATGTGTATGATTTTTGTAATAAGAAAGCCAGGCAAAATAGAGACGAGTGCGAATTACCATTCGTGATCATCTGCGGAAGCTACTTCAGCTAAAGGGTCAATAAAAACCTTTTAGAAAACGACCCATTAGACGAACACGTTGGAACGCTATTAAAAAAACATCGTTAAAGCTATTATAACATAAACCAAACTCCAGTGAATTAATCAGCATCCATCTACCGGTAGCATCCATCACCTTGGCGCATTTTCGATGCCCCTACCACTATGGCAAATCGTCCGGAAGACTCTCGCGTGCGACTGTATCATTGTTTGTATTCGCGTTTGTTCCTGTCGGCAACCTACCAGCGGTTTTTGGACTCAATCCGGTGAAACAGACCTGCATCAGAATAGCGTTCAATAAACAATAAGCAAGCCATATAGAGAGATAATTCTAATAATAACGCTAATTATCTTAGTTATGTGACGCTAATATAGTAACAACAACCATTCAATAAACATATTATCACAATAATTATTTTTAAAGAGTATTAGACGAGTTTTTTTGATAAATACAAATATTATTTTCCAGATAAACTATTAGAAAAACTTTCGAACATAGTTTTATGGGTAAAATGGATCATATTAATGCTTTAGCGTGTGCCTTGCCTCATCCGTCCGAGTCACCTGAAATGACGTGCCCTATGAAATATATCGTTTAGGTTGTCTCATACCGCATCTTAAGTGACCCGAAAAACGTCGTTACAAACCATATAACGCTCACAGGGAACAAAACCATAGCTCAATAAGTATTAAGGACTACGTTTAAATGTACGCTTGAAAAGGTAAGGACTGGTTTACAAGAAACGTTTTTCGTTGCTGTCACATAATCACTGCAGGCGAAGTTTTTTTTTTTTTTTTTTTTTCACATCCAGAGTCTGCTGTTTATAGTCATTCATTGTATATTCCCCTAACAACAATGCAAAATATAACTGTAACTTGGAAATACGAGGCTCTCGCCTGGCTGGAGCATTTGCCCGAGGCGATTTCCGCCCGAGGAAAATATCCAACGCTTTTTAATGTCATTGAAATGAGTGAAAAACTAATCGAAAGATACATACAAATTATATACGAGTACTACAGAAAGAGTAGAAATAGAACAAATCCTGAAAATGCGATAAGGCTCGCTATAACTAATAAGGCAAAATAACTTGATGAATTTGAATGAGTGAACTTTCATCATCATCATCATCATCATCATCATTTTAAGGATATAGCATTGAGCATTTGGGCATTGAGAAAGAAACGTACCTAAAACCAATTCTTTAAGAAATTATATAGAAAACACATTAGAATTGGCTTCGCGCCATGATTATGGCTGAAATTAGTTAAATCAATTGTGTGCCAAATCAGATATACATAAAGTACGTTTATAGTACTGCAGCAAGCTAAATAATAGCTTAAGCCAAGACTATATGGAAATATATATGTATGTATTATATACTACCAATAAAGTTTGAAAACTCACCACACCCTCACTCCATTCACGATTGTCCAGCTGTAACAAAAATCGAGCCAAATGCTTACATTTTTTCATCGGACAATTTTACTAAAAAAAAAAAGAGCGCTAAAAATGACTGCAATACTTTGTGGTATGACGTATATTAGTAAAGGTTATCAAGATATTGTTATAGTACCGGCTATACTATTCCGCCAGTCAGCGACGGGTCAAAAGGAATCGGCGGGGCAATAGATGCCATCAAACTAACACTTCTTTCATTGTGTGTTCTATTTCACAAGCAACCATTACCAAAAAATCAGTCGTGACAAAACGTACTTCAGTACTCTGCTCTGCCGTTAAACGTCTACTCACTCGACTGCCTCCCCCAGTGAAGCAGGTCTTCAACTGCAAAATAGAACATTACAAAACGCTCGTATGTAAGGCAAAAACTCCTAGAAAGAAAATCTCCATTTAAGAAAAAATGTGTTGTTTAATTGAATGAATCATGAGCAGGTCATGGGCAGTTTGTATATGTAGGAGCCTTCGTTACGGTCAACATGTTTCATTTATTAGCTATTGCGAACAGATTGGTCTCTTAAATAAATTTTTAACTTAAAAAAAAATTAATGCTTATCTAATTACTATTTATAGTCGCTAGTAGGGGGTGTTGGCTCCTTATCAAATGTCCATGGGTGCTCGAAATACTGAACCATATTCGGCAAGGTTGTAAATAGCCTGGTTTATCTTATGGCGACAGAATGTAAACAAGCAATAAGTTGTACCTGTTCGTCGATGTCACGCGACCTGATGTTGATTTTCATGAGACATTGCCGAGTTTGCTCGATAGCCTACAATTCAGTTTTTGTTAGTGCTAATTGATACCGTAAAATTTTCTTTAACTGGCATATGAATTGAGGGTGCGAAACAATGTTTCACGTCATACACGTCTAGCTAGAAAAATCAACGAGATACATATGCCAGACTAAACAGTATATGTAAATTTGGTCTATTTCGTTTACGGCTATTGTTTTTTTTCTTTGCAGCTTACTCAAATTAGCGTATAATCTTTTAGCAAACCAACAATAGGGATGAATTGATTAAATTGAATCAATAACTTACATGGCCAGCTCCTTTGGACATTTTAGCGAGGCATTCAGACTTATCTTTGATCCATTTTGCGGTATCACCATGTATCTGCTTGGCTTTACGCATAAAAGCCTTTGTTTTACATTTGACGAATTGCCAGGCCGGAGTTTTACCGAATTTGCACACTTCTGCTGGGACTAGGTTCGAAAAGACGATGACATTCGTATGACGCTCGTTATTACACGAACAAGCAGTGCTTTCAGTATCAGAAATGGAATACACCAAGTCGCTATTTAGTAGACGCTAGTAGCAAAGCTAACCGTTGTGTTCTACCAATGTCGTGTGGAAAATGCGTTGAGGTGGAAAAAATATCTGTTTCTCAGAATCGTCCTATCTGCATTCCAGGAATAGTTCCTAGAAATAGTTCCAGTCGTTCTGAAGGTGCCTAATTTAACCTCGGTTAGGTTGTTAAATAACCCATAGTAATTATAGTATTTATTCTATGGTTATCAATGACAGCTGTTATTAATGGGGCTAGCATTAAGGTATATTTAGGATAGAAAAGGCAGTATTATTATCTGAACAAGAGGGTACGTGCAACCAGGCATTGTAACCGGGCCATGATGACAACTGAATAAGCTTCAACTAAGACTGTGTCATTGACCGAACGTTTTCAGTAAGCCGATCTCTATATTCCTCATTGCTTATCGGAACAATGTAGCTTTCAGATTTTCCCCGTTACCTGATCAAAATCATCTCAGCTCTACCTCTCCACCATATGCAACCTACGCGCCTAGTTTTCCATTTTGTCGTAGATCTGTCGCGGGCGAAGATAATATCAATAGAGGTCTTCGAGAACCTGCAGCAGACATGTTGTAGCTCTTAGTCACCGATTCAACGATTGACAGCTTGCATCTTTGCAAAGCAATTAACCTCGCTTCGCTAACATCGGTAGCGCGAGGCTTGCCAGATGGCGACGGAGGAGCTTGCGTGTTGAATCGTGACATGTAGGGGGTTACCGACACGTCTGTCTTGTCGTACTTGTGGACGCGGTATGCTGCCGTTCATAAGCGACAACTGAAGTCCTGCTAGGAAGCGTTATTGTTATATGTGACGTGCTTTAGAAGGGAGAACTGTGGGTGAGACCGCCATAGTAACACTAGTTGATTCCGGAGATGGGGCCCTGGTGTAATGGTGAGTCAGTCGTATTTGGAAAAGTCTCGGGATTCGCAGGTGAAACGGACGCTGACCTACCGGTAGTAACGAAGTCGTTTGTAACATGCGAAGAAACGATTTTAGCAGTTACGCTACTTCGTAGTGAGCGCCATCGTCGAAGGCCATACAGCAATGGCATACAGAATTATGTGTTTGATGTTAGCTTTTGCGTGTCATGGTAATCATTTATTAACATATATATCTTATATATATATATATATATATATATATATAAGATAATTACTTTACCCATAAAAGGCTGCAGTTTCGTTGTCTAGAGTGGAAATACAAGAACGAAATCCTATAAAGGCTAGTCAGCAACGGCTGAAAATTGATTGACAACTTTTATAATAAACCAAAATACCTTTATCTCATATCACTAGGTGTTGTTATGACTTTAAATAAATTTTTAATATTAATTAAATAAATAAGAATTGAAATAACATTTATGGATCTTGATTTTGACTGCACGGGTACACATCATGTTTGCATAGTTCTACATGCCTCCATTTGTAAATCTAGTTACATGCAGTAAATTTCGAAAATTAAATTTTTGAGCTTTTTCGACTAATTTTTATTTTATTGCAAGTAGCATATAAATACAATTTGAACGAATACTGCCTAGCGAAATAGTCTTTACGTGCAAGAATTGTCAGGCATTACATGCACCATGTCAGTTAGTTAAAAACTACATCTGCATTCATCTGCAGATAATTTATACCCTATGTAAATATCTGTTGCGTATTCTATATTAATTTTACCTTCAGTTACTGTCGACGTCCCATCGGGAGAAGCATCGGCATCGGTAAACCACTCAGTTGAAGGCCAAGTGACTACGACCGAGTCTGGAATCGAGTTTTCCGAGAGACCTTCGTCTAAAGCCGACATCCCAGAGCGTTCTTCATCTAAAAAAACGAATTTACAAGTGGTTATGCCAAAAAATCACATCAGTCCTTAACATAGTTTCACCTGAATATTTGTGATGCATTAAAGGAAAACCTGCAGGCATGTAGTCCTGCACGTGACATCTTTATTTATAATATAAACCAAATCAAATTGTGCTTTGTTAAGGCGCTGAATTCTTTAACACTTCTGTCACTTCAGCTATTAATTTATGATACCGTAAGAATAATATAAAAAAAGCAAAATTTAATGTATTTCGTTGCGTATTCCAAATTAAAATTTATATTAATATCGGTAAAGTTCGCCGTGCATAATCAGAATCAATTACTGTTCCCTGCGCCAATTATTGTCCCTATTAGTACCAGATAACGTTGAACAACAAACAGGTTCAGACAGCCGGTGTATACCTGTAGCATCTCCTCATTGCTGGACCGCTTTACAACTGTTTCTAGGTCTGTACGGAGTCTGTGAATATATTAACCATATCTGTTTTTCGCACAAAGCCATGATTTTAATTGGAATTAACCACAGTCCCTTGTTTCACAAAAAGACCCACAAAGAATTGCGCTCTGATTCCTTCTCTATATCAGATTGGTTAAAACCCAGCTAAGCAGAAATGTCTAGCCTATTTACTTTATTCACAATGTTTCTATTTTATTTTTTATTCTGATTATTTCTACTTTTTTCTTTTAGAGCATGTATTTAAATTTTCTCATCCATAATCGAGTTCTTTGGTCCTTTACCATGGCCCATTCATCATTGTCGCTATTCTCTGCCGAGCGCGCCGTCTGCGCGCACCACCGCCCCGAGCCGACTCTTTCCCTCGAGTGACCGCGTAGCACGATTGTTTTGCCGCCACGTCGTCTGCTCCGTTCATTACAAGAATAATATCGGCAGCAGCAGGCTACCCATCCGGTGCAATCCTAACTGCGCTTATTACCTGTCAGTCAGCCAACTCTCCAGGCACTATCTGGACTGTCAACGTCGTCGGCTGAACAGAGCTGCGCCGCATTGACACAGACGGGAATACCACTACCGTTAACATAGAAATAGGCTACAGTAAGACGGCAAAAATTATTGCTTCTATTGACGTGCTTCTCAAAAGGCCTTTCCCCTCCCCTTTTAGTAGACACAGTGGATATAGGATTGAAAGCAGAAGACTCCTCTTGACCCTAGGGGCTGACAGAAATCAGTGGTGCTCATGCCACCACCGTGTGCTTCTAACTTCTGGGGGTAGTTGTAGAGGGTTATAATTTTGGTTTGCGGTGTTTATTTAATTTTTTCCATCGTGAATTTTCTATTTGCTTCCTACCACTTTTGTTATTTGCTCTCACAAATTAGCTAAGGTTTCTGAGCAATTTGCTAATGATGATCGACTCTGGGAACAGAACGCTGATGTCATAGAAGTCAATGGGTGACTGTTCCTGCTTGCCAGCGTGGTAAAGCTCCATGGACGGTTGTGAAGCGTCGTTATGTTGACGTGCTTGCGTGTCGTTATTGCATTGTAGTGTGTGTAATAATAATCGTGTGCTTACTTGACCGAAGAGCTATTCTGTAGGGTTGAGGGTGGTATCGTGAAGTATACTTGACTGGAGCGTGTTGAACGCACAGAGAGAGGATTCTGCTTACAACGAGTAGCGAATCCGATTTGAGACCCAAAGGTTCGAGTATAAGATAAAATCAGATATCATCAGGTGTGGTTTGCTACGAAAATCGAGCGCTAGACACAACACACGATGGCAAACGCACCATTAATGGGCAATGCGGAGAGTGCACCAGCGGTCCACAGTAAGCCAACTACGCTAGGTGTCGTTGGTGGTTCCATCCCCCCGACACCGAATGGGCCCCCGAGAGAGAATTCAACAACGATAGTCTCTGGAAGTGACAATGGTGCCCCGGGGACCTTTGCCAGTGCTCTTACAATTTCACCAGGTATAGCACCATCGACTACGACATCCGATGAATTTGTTGCCGAGTGGGGCTTTGATTTGAACGAACTCTATCGAATGGCTAGAAGCTTCTTTTGGTTAGTATATATACATACGCACAGTAAATAAGAATGTAAAGTAACCGTAGATAAGCGAAAACTTTAATGTAACCCCGTTTGTGAGCACAGAGTCGCACGTTATTTAATTTATGTTTTCGTTCAATTCAAGATCTGCTTTATTAACAGAGTATTACTAAGTGTAGCTAATTTATGCTTAGAAAGGAAGACGTTCTAATAGTATTTTAAGCGTCTTTCAAGACGTTATCTACAACTATTATACATTATATCTTTAACATTTCTGCGTATTCACAACTGCACCACCCACTGGGCTTCACAGAAAAACGTCGCCACGACTTATTATAAAAGTTAAAGGGATAAATTAAATGTTTTAATGATATTTACTCTTGACAGTGGTCAAATATATTGGCATTTCTTTTAGACGAACACAAAAATATATAAATGTAACAGACATAGCCATATGTCAAGCAATATATAGGTCCACATGTGCCCTGAGAGTTCGTACTAGTGGTTTTCCTTCAGCGTCGAACATAAAGCCACCTAGCTTCCACCAGTTGCTGTAAATACTAGCCAACTAAACTTTGTTTGCTTGGCAAGATGGACTACAGTTATTGCTGCACCTGTGTATAGGCCCATGCAGCTCCTAAGTGCAATAAAACCCAGTTATCTTCTCAAGCCACCACAGCAGTTGTTACTCTTTTTGCCTATAGAAATGCAATTATGTTTATCAATGCAATGTTTGCATAGACGATTTGGTTTTCAACTGTAATAAGGCTTTCTGTGCTCAGAACAACAGAATATTTGCCAGGCACATGACAAATGCCCGATAAGGCCAACCAAGGCCGCTTTCACACGGTTCCAGTGTTTACTAGCTCGGCCACGACGTTATGTGACGCGGTGGGATTGCAGGGATCAGGCGACAAAAGCGACTCCTGTAGCGCTAATGCCGAACCCTTCTATTATATCGTCATAGCAGTAACCAGTGTTATGTTAGAATCAGCAGTGGTTATGCAAATGGTTAGGCAAGTGCCTACCCCTTCTGTAAACATTCAAAAATGTTTTTCTCAAAAACACGAAAAGTTTTAACGCCCGGCGTCGGTTTTCCATCCATATAGTGAAAACGTGCGGTTAGGCAGCTTAGGAAATAACGCAAGTAATACTGCGGCTTTACTATGTAGCGTGCTCTACAATTTCCCCATTGTTAGATCACGGAGTGGCGAGCTGCGGTTTGCATTAGCTGAAGACTATGGGCGAACAAGAATCATCCACTGATCATCATTATATGACGTATTTGATTGAAAAACGATTTTTATGGGGGCCCATGCAGGGGTTACAAGGAGACACGTGCAACGGAGTAAGCCTTAGGAGCGATATCGATTGGTTTGGCCTAAGTATTTGCTAAATTGGTTAGTTTAGCATAACGGACAAATACGTAATTTGCATGTTTATCGTGTGTAATTATGCCTGATATATTTTAATTTGGTTTAGATATTGACCAGTGAAATAGGAATGTCGCATATTGTTCACTTGTAATAACAGGCACATACCCTCAGCAGAGTTTAGTATCTACAGCTTTGCATTGCAATATTATGGAACTATCTGTGTTCCGTTAGAATAGCCGACAGCCTGGACGCGGGGCCCGTATCTTAAATAACATTTGCCCAGCCAACCGTAACGTTAACGATGACTTAACCATTCGATTTATTGACTGCTTGTTATTTCAGCCAAAATGAAGGCAAAGCCTTTCACGTGTCGTACGAGGATAAATTAAAGTTGATTGCCTATACGCAACAGGAACGACACGGGCCGTATGATGAGGGCAAATGTGAGCCTGTTGGGTACCTCGACCTTATAGGACAGGTGTGAATCATGTTTGAGGTGCATTAAACGCAAGAGAGTTTCGGAAAAAAAACAGCGAAGTCATTACAGGAATCAGCCCCCTACATATTTTTGGTCCGACCTTTATTCAGTGGGAGAATAATGTATATTCGCATTTTTAGATCTATCTCAGTTGAAACATTGAACAATATCAATAGGCCGAGGCGGAAAAAAAATAGTTATCAAATCTCTTAAGTGCTGTCGTTTTTTTTTAATTATTTTTTAATATTAACATTTCAGGATCGACGCGAGGCCTGGTTGGAATTGGGTCATATGAACGCCCATACGGCAAAGCAGGAGTTTGTCGCATTACTGCATGATCGTTGTCCACTCTTTAGGCCATTCGTGTGCGCACACAAAGCCAGCAAACAGACAAAGGTTTTAATACTAAATTATCTTTGATGATTGTCTTCGTTTAGAATTACATATGGACAAACATTAATCATTATGGTTAAAATTACCTGCGTGTAATCAAGACAAACTGTATCTGATGATTTTCATTATCTAATACAGTGCTTAACTGTGGTTGCAGATTTACTAACTTACTAAAACTTTACTAGTGAAATGGTAAGAATGTCGATATCCCGCCTTTTTTTGTGTAACTCCATTGGTATAACTAAGCGTATGCTATGGTAATTATTTTTTTCACATATTCGTCCCTGTTCTCTTTTAGTCTAACACACAACCAATTCCTTAAAGCTTAATTTTCTTTAAGTTCGGTAGTTAAGTCGTTAATCTTTACATCATATGACTGGCCTCCTTAGCATTCGACCTGTTCGACCCTAGATCACAAACCGTCTTTAAACTTGACAGACAGATACGTTACGCACTGCGCTATCACGAAGACAGCTAAAGAAGGTAGCACGATGATAACTACCGGACACTCTAGCAGCTGTCAAATATCTCTGTCTTTCTATTTTTGAGTATTCAATGGTGGATGCTATTGACTAGGATAATTTTAGTCAATTTTAATTGCTGTGCTTATATTTTGTGTACATACAGAGGAACGAGCATGCTCCAGGAGCCGCTGGGGATACTCGTAGTCCTGACTCGTCGCCATCCAGCCCATCGCATTATCCGTTACTAGGAACAGTCGACGGGACTGGTCCTAATGAGACGATGATTAAGGCCGTCCTAAATCAGCAAACTCTCGAGCAGTTTTCAACCTACGCAGCGCAACAGGCACCAAATGATGAACGTCAGCAAAAAACGATTATTGCTCAACTTCAAGAGGAACATTTTAAACAGGTGCCATTTCAATTTGGTTGTTGCATTCGACGATCTCTAATAATCTTTTTCGAGAGCTGTTTGATAGAGACATGGTTGGGTAAAAAGTTACTGCCCACCTGAACCAAGATTTATTGCAGTACTAGCAGAAGTATGTCTAGGTTTGCGGAAAATCTCCGAAATTTCTTTGCGCTTTTTCCAGAAATAAATTACAATTGACTAGTAGGTTAAGTTAGCAAGTTTATTTGACTGCAAAATTTTCAGTACATGAAAACGTTAGCAGAACAGACAGCTGCCCTTTCGTTAAATAATGGCCGTCGTGCGCAACCGACATCGACGGGTCTAAACACCGCGCTTACCTCAGGTCCAGTTCCTTCACCAGTGTTATCCACGTCATCGCCAAATCACCTTCAATGTGGCTATTCGAATTCGGGCGGGGTTTCGCCTCAATCAATGAAAACTGTGATTACACATTCAACCGAGTTACAGCTGTATGAAGACTCCCAGCAGAATAATCAGCACAGACCTGAGGTACTCATTTCGAGGCCGCCGCATGACGCGAGTCATCACCAGGTTATGATGTCGACACCGTCAGATCGAGGGCAGCCGGATCAAACCAGCCAAGGATCCACCCCAGATCAAGGGGCTTCACTTCTACATCAGCATCAATCACATGAACACCAGCATGGACACGTGCATCATGGTGGCAGTGGCGATCATGCCGAAAGCCAAACCGGAAGTGGTGATGCAGAGGACTCGGATGAAGACGAGTCTTCACTAGTCTCTATTGTCGATTTATCTATGTGGACGAGAGGGGATATTGTCGAGTTTAAGGAGTGCATTCGACAGGAAGGCGGTGATTCCATTATCAAGGTTGGACATGGTGAGACGGTTACGGTACGTGTGCCCACCCATGATGACGGACATTCGATCTTCTGGGAGTTTGCCACAGATCATTACGATATTGGTGAGTTACTTGATATGCTTTAATTGGAATAGAAAAAAATAACTTATTTAGCAATTTATGAAAGTGGTACTAGATGATATGTATTAACAACGGCTCAGCTCTAATGACTTTTGGGCAAAAATGCTTTGGCTTCTTCATCGATGACGATGATTTATATGCCTTTAAACATCTTCACTAGTTGTGGATGTAGTCGTTTCAGTGACTATGAACAGGCCGTTTCAAAATAAGTTGTACCGTAGTAGAGTTGTTCTAAAAGGCCACCTAAATTATACAGTCGACTGGCTGCAACAAACACAGAATCTCTTTTTCATTGATTGTCTGATTTGGGTGAGTCTTCTGTCGAAGCATCGAGATCTGGTGTTGCTTCGACAGAGGACTATATCTGTACTATATATATACTATAGATATAGTCCTCTGTCGAAGCGACTATATTTGGTGTCGCTTCGACAAAGCACTATATCTATACTATATATATACTAATATATCTGGTGTTGGTTACTTCTGCATGCACAAAATTCCCACCAGAAAGCTTAGGCGCTTATGATATTTACAAAGGGTTACTAGTTACTACAGACTCTGTAAATTATTTTACTGTGTCACCGGATATTATCCAATCAAAATGTTGCTAGGTACAATGAGACCTCTTCGCGATTGGTCTGCTTCAATAGACCTAAATTATCTGTGCGGATCATGCAGTCGTGCAATTTATCGTGTGCTAACGTTTTTGTGCATTGGGTAAGATCTTAAAATCTTGGATATCAAATAGAGCGCCGAGCAAACACTGTGATGCCTGACGGCCGGAGAATTGAGGTTAGAGCAAATAAAGCCTTATCATTATTACTATTATTCCTGCAGTGCACTACACAAACACCAGCTTTCGTTAGTTTGAAATATAGAGATTTGTCACTTCCTTGATGTTTACATTGCTTATCCTTGCTATAAATATAATTGCATCAGAGGAACGAGGAGGCCTCAGTAAAAACAAGTGATTAGCTCTAAGAGGTAAACATAGACGTAAAATTTTCAGTTTTAGGTGTTGTTAGAGAAGCATGAGGATGAAGCTAACATTTGTATCTTTGCTTCGTATTTCTCTATCTTTAGGATTTGGGCTATTCTTTGAATGGACGAAGACTCCGGGGAGCGCGGTTTCAGTTCACATCAGTGATTCAGAAGACGAGTCTTGCGAAGAAGAAGAAGAGCATCCCGGCAATGATGATGTTGAAGCAGTCAAGCAAGTAAGGAAAATTAAAAAAGCGCGCTGCTTTTGATAATTGCCTGACGTCATTGAAAGTGGGTCATTGGACCAAATTCTATTTAGGCATAACAGAAATATATTCTCCACAACAAATAAATTATCTTTCAAACAATAGTTATTTCGTTTGTGGTGAAACTTTGTCGTTGTCTATGGCATTGTTTTATTTTCAGGCAAAGGACCCCGAAGGCCCGCCAACATCAATAATCGTTCCCATATACCGTAGGGACAGTCATCTTGAGGTGTACGTCGGGAAACACCCGTACCCTGGACAGGGAATCTATCTGCTTAAGTTTGACAACTCGTACTCGCTTTGGCGTGGTAAAACGCTCTATTATCGTGTTTACTATACAAGATAGGCGGTTTCATTTGGATATATATGGGCAGCCGCATATTATGAACGCGTTGTTTCTTGACTCAAGGAATGGTCACCATAAGTTAAAGGGACTGTGACTAATCATTGATCAACGCCGATAGGTAGTGAGTAGCGACAAACTATGTCGTTCACTTACCTACTGCTAGGATTAGGATATCTATGGAGGAACACTTCGCTACTGTTTAGTTCCTTGACCATGTTGCTTGTCCACATTGAAAAAACATCATGAATTGATGATGTATACATCAAAGACGTTCTTCGTGAAGGTGGTTACTGTGCTTATTGTCATTGTTTCATGAGGTTCATTAAGATACGCGAAAACGATAATGGCCATTTAGAAAACCGAAAGGAACGCGTGAAAAAAAGTGAAATAATGACATCTTCAACTTAGCACGTACATGTTTATCCCTGCTGGTGTCAAACAGAACACCAGTGTTCCTAGAATGAAAAAGAAAAACTACATACATATATATATATCGGTGAATTTAAGATCTGATTTGTTTTATGAACTTGATGAAACGTTTGATAACTAAAAAGCTACCGCTATAAGGTTTCGCTGATCGAGGTGCAACTAATGATAAAAGTATATCATACTGTTATAGGGAAATACATATATATAGTTACCTTATAGCAGCCTAATAAGCCGCAGCGCAATAATAGTGATGACGCTGCTGGAGCCAACATGACTGCGATTCTTGGTCGTCTTATAAAACATCATTATTATCAACACTAGGACGAGAGATAGGTTTTCGACGGTTACAATCTTCAAGATTACGCGAATAGAGCAAAAAGAGGTAAAAAAAAAAAGGGGGGAATAGAACATCCCTTTGGAAGAAACCAGACAATTAAGTGATGAACTAATATCATGTCGTTGACCGAAATCGGAACATATATACACAATATATATGTAATCTGACTAGGTGTGGGTGTGTCTGTGTGCATACGTACAAACTATATTTAGCCGCCCTCCAGCCAGAAACAGAAGATAGCTAGTCATAATTTCTATGAAATCAGCATACAAGAGTTTCTGCTTGAGGTTTACTGCAGACTACTGCGAAGAAAATACACACGTAGCAACGCAGTATTAATATGGACATCAACTAGGGTAAAGTGAAATGTTGCCATTTATGGATAACACAGCAGTTATCTTAAAGACACACATATATATATATATATATATATATATATATATATATACATATATGCACATATATATAAGGTGAGTAAATAAATTATAGTGCTGGACAGTCACAATGCCGCGGTACTTTTAAGCTTAGAGAAAGAATAAGAACGGTGAATGTGGTGGGCATTGAGTTTGTGAATCGAAGTAGCGCGCTTAGATCATAGACTAATATATACGAAGCTAGAGGCATATTGTGTGTGGTGTTGAAATATCTACCTAAAAACTTGGCAGATGAAAAACAAGGCGGGACGAGAAATGAGAGTGCACATAGGAAAACAGCAAGTCTGTATAGAGATGCAGAAAAAAGATGACAAGTGTTTCTGATTCGTAGCTCGTGGCACTCACGGTAGCATACCGCACACAGTCGCTGTTTCATGCATAGAAGATAATTAAGAAAAAAAAAGTCATCCGACCGAATACCAGCTAATACAAAGGGCAACGTCAGAGAAGGAAAACATTGGAAGAACGTGGTCGGTAAAGGTCGGAATATGAGACGATGTCGTATTTTAAATAAACATGTCACTGTTTGTCGGCAGAAGTTCCACTTGGGTTTATTAACTTGTTTGTCTCTTGCAAGTAGATGTCTACCGTTCAGTCTGTCGTTGATGTCGATGTTAATTCTTAGAGCTTTCAACGGATGTAAGCGTTCGTTTTTGTGTACGCTGGACGAAACTTATTCGAGATATTGCAACTGAGCGAACAGAATTGTCGTGTTTTCAGGTTGCAAATTATATTCCGGCAGACTCCGGTCATTTATATGTAACGTTTAAGAACGATATGTTTGAAACATTTCGTACATAGTTAAAGTACCAATTTCTTGACAATTCTTGGCTGGTAAGTATTATAAAATTGGCAATAATAGTAATAATTCACAATAACAATTGGTCTGTACTAAGAAGATTTATTTGCAACAACTTAAGCTTTTGGCTAATCTAAAGACTATAATTAAATTATGTTTGATTATATAAAACACAATTTAAATATAGATTTGTGTAGTGTTTGCTTTGGCTACGTTGTACCTTTATCGCCTTAATAAGTAATCGATTGCCCAAAATATGAACACGTTATACGTAAGTACCAATAAAGCGGCGAAAAAAATCAAAATAATTTCTATATAGCACGCGTAAAGAACTCTTAACAGGTACTATTTTTGATTCGGCGATTCTGTTTGCTACTCAGTGAGCATCATTTCCAAATTCCTAAAACGCAACTGAAGCCGAGTATTGAGAAAGCGTTTACCCTCAACAAAAATTCGGCCGTTCTTCCAACGCTAACATTGCCGTATGATGGTATGAGAGCGGAGGATCTGCTGGCGGCCCTGTTAGACGAGCTGACAAAGGGCTGTCTGCTTAGATGCTACACTCCAACAACGGCTATAAAATGCAAAAGTCGTATGATCTGCGACGCTTGCTTTCTCCTGTGAAAACCTCGAAATCCTAAGCAAAGATCGTTTTGCCCACCCCAACAAAAAATTGAAATGCATACGGAAATATTACCAGCAAATGAATAGCAAAAATTCAATAGGCGGCAACTGTCTATGTAAGTTGTATTACTATATAGCAAAAATCACGTACAGCTAATTAAAGAGTGGTTAAATATTTTTCGAATAAAAGGGGGAGGGACGAATATAGGTGTTGTTTGTTGATTCCAAGGTAAAGCTCTGCAATGTTCTAGCTCTATTTAGCGAACCAAATAGCCGTCCATTCCAAATATTATCACGATACAACTCGAATGCCATGTCTTAGGATTTAGTATTATTTTACATATTCAATAAGCGTTTGCTAAAAAACCTTTCTTATGCGTCACCACAAAATGATCAAACTTACTAGAGACTTCTCGTCCGTCCACAACCTATAAACGGTCGTGTAAAACTGTGATCAGATCGTAAGAATGCGGAAGACAGAATATATTGGAATATTAATATAGAAATGTAGTACAAGTTAAGCTTATGCCATCCGTACCAGATGTTCTAATGCGTACACCGGCCAAGATTTACAACTAAATGTTGCATTTAGCCTCTGTGTCGTCAAACGCACGTCTATTGGCCACATCAGGACGGCCATTAAAACGGTCATCTCGGAAACCCAATTATTTGAATAGCGTCTACGGTAAGGCCTAGAAGGGATAGTGTTGCCCCATTCAACCACGCGCGGACCTCCCTGTTAACCAATATAGAAACATTTTCATTCTCAGTTAGTAAACATAGTAAGAGCACTGCTGCCGCCATCCATTTGCTAGTTTTTTAATAATAGTTCAATTTTGTAATAGTCTTTTCGCTTTACCTTTCCATCCAAAATGAGAGAACGCGACCTATAAACGGATGTTGCCCTTCGCCTTTATCTTTTTTTTGGAATAGAAGACCTGTCAAGTGAATAGAAAACATGGCCAATTTACACGTCGTAATGGGCCAGTGCGTCGAAGAAGTGTACACACATTTTAGTCTAGAATAGTTAGTTGGCCCCTCCTTTCTGGTAGAGGTGTCACGCACAAATACTAATGACGTAATAGTCTAACGACTACTACGCCAGCCTAAATAAAGTTTCTGAAAGCTTGCAGGGTTGTTCTGTAGAGATTTAAAATGCGTTTCGGTAACAAAAGGTTTCTTTGCGAAATCGATGTTTGGCGTCTGCTTAACAAAAATCGGCAGCAACTAAATCAATTGCTCTTCGCCTTATTATTCGTATATACATCGCATGGCGAAGCTTAATCCTGCCTCCACACTCGGCATTTCAGCACCCACCGTGACGTTAATGCTACGACATGTTCTTTTTATTAATAACTTGCAGAAGTTACTCATATTAACATGTCGAATATTGGTTTTTGCCTAATTATTTTCATTTACGTAACGGCCGCATCAACTTGCTGACTTCATTGAGTTTCGATGCTAGAACCGCGCGGGACGGCGGAGATTTCCGCGGATAATTACCCCCTGGCAAAAGCAATACGTCTAGTATCTAAATAAAAGAGAGTTTAGTATTATATGTTTTAGGTATTTTTTTGGACTTTCCTGCAAACAAAAACAAATTCTTTGCTTACATCGTCACCGCTAAAAAGCAAAAGCGCTTTTTATTTTACAGCTACCTGCTTATTGAATCAAGCTACTTCCGCGGACATCAGGCATACTGACGACTTGCAATAAAACAACCGACAATCCAGCAATCAAGATAAAAAATCCGACCTAGGGTTATTGAAATTATGTATGAATTAATAAAATCATTTCATATATTTAGCATAAAAGAATAATTAAGATTCGCTGAGCAAGCTAGATGAAGCATGCCTTCATAGCGAATCTGACTACATTGAGTATCAATAGTTTATAGGCTGGCTAGTAAACAAAGGTCGAAAATTATTCTAATATATAGGGCACAAAATGATGACTGAGAAATCGAAAACATCATTGACATATAGGTAAACCACAATAAACGGGCCTATCAGTCCCATTAAATTCTTAAATAATAGCTTAATTAAGAACACTATTCACTATATATTTTTACTGATATTGTTGAACTACAAGATAGCATCTGTGTCGCGTACCGCCTGGGTCGATGTGTAATGTCGCGCTAAAAGCGAGTACCAACTAGTTCATAGTTAAGGTTTTCGTTGGACAAGGATTTTGGTCAGATGTGTGCTAATTTCATGTAAATGATTGTTCTATTTCACAGAAATCAAATTCAAGGACGTCTAATCAATTGTAAAGATAGAAAAAAGCTATTGCATATCCACTGTTCTGAAAATGTTGATAGAATAGCAAAAAAGTTGAAGTTCTACGCACATAAACACTGACATACTGAGGCGGGCCACATTGAGATTACCTAATAAAGTTTGACCCCTTCGTTCATCTACATTGTGGTAATTACTGACCTATCCCGCTCTTACTTAGTGGTATGGGTGTGCTGTCTTTAACCGGACGGCCTTCGCTGACGATCCATCGTTCTGGAACATCGAAGAATAGGACAAGACAAAGAAAAGCTCTGATTAGTTCTTGTGAATGTGTGTACACCTACGAATGCACCTCGTTCTTATCCGCAACTACTGCTGCGTAACGCTCTAAGGAAGTTGTACTTGGTCGGTTATTCGTGAATACCCTATATTTTACGCCTTCAAACATTAGGTACTATCAGGAACCTTGAGCCGAAAACAAATGTCTTTTTCTGTGATAAACTACATAATTATACGCAGGTACAAAACAACTCTATTTGTGCCTTTTTCACAAAATATTTTTCTCCTTGAGTGCATTAAAAAATTTAGAATCTGAGAATTTCCGTTGATAGGTGCCATATAAATAATATAATAATAATATAAATAAATGCATTGCTGTACGACAAGCTGTTTCGTCACCTTCCTGGTTGCGGGTACATGTCAATCGACTGCTGTATCTAACAGCACAATACTTATACCCATATTAGAACATCGGCTTTTCAAGCAGAAACTTCAGTTGGCTTGTCTCATTTCACTCGCGTAGAAAAGAAGAGAACGCTTACAAGCTGACATAGAAAATATCTCCTACAATATTTACGATACTTGCTTTGAACCTAATTATTCGGGTATTATATTAGTGTTGAATGCGTCTCAAGCAATGCTTCTCTATCCAAAACAATAGTCATGCGATACTTCCAAGCCAAAACCACACGTTCTGTCTTAGTTGGCAGCTGTATAGAAGTCTGTAAATAAACATACTGGCAGCTTCGTTGAAGAACTGAATAGCTAATTGAGACGACTGAGATGAGAGTGTGAATAAATATATGACTACTAGCGCGAGATCTACCCCTACCGCTTTCTGGTATCTCACTAGATATTGCCTTAACAGTATTAAACGTAACGTTCCTTACCATAATATACTGTAATATTCTGGTAATTTCCTATTTGCTAGTAAAGAGCAGTAGGGGGTTTTGTTGTTCCTACCTGAAGACTGCACGATATATCGTTCTGTATTACTGCCAATAGAAAAGCAGTCGATTTGACAGAAGTTTATCACCAATTGAGGTCTACTGAAGGTGCAGCGTCTGTCAGGTTAATAGTTTGTTACGATGTTTTCAGCATTTGAATCACTCTGGCGAGGCACGAAAGTCCTACGCTTCCTAAAATATAAAACGACTGCACAATATAAGTCAGTTGGTGTATTTTGCTGAAATAGTTTCGAATTAGCACAAAATTAACCACTGGAAAGTATTTGCCACCCAATTTCTAAACATTTGGCCGTATATTATCCATTTTATAATGTAAAAGATGCTTCGATTTTGTCTTCGATCGGTTTAGTTTCTATTTTGTCATTTACTAATTCACCTATCCAATTAATTAAACTAACGAACTTCCCTAACGGCCTTTGTATCAACATCACTCTTACCATTGTTTTTATAAGTTTATCGGTTCAATTTTCGATCTAGAATCGGTTACCAGTGCCAGACAGGAGCGGTTAAAAGATGCTTTTCAGTCGTCTGATGTTCCATGACAGCCATGCATATTTTAATATACATGCGAGCTCCTAGGTAGTAAACTTTACCATTTTTACTTTATCATTTAGAGCAGAACTGTCATGAAAACGTGGAACTTCGATATCCGATATCAAGGTAGCATATAATACTACAACAGCCTTCTAATGGTATGAAGTAAAACAGTTTACCAAAATCCTACATTTACAGAGTTCTCCTTATCGTAATCTGATACGGCCATGAGTCATTATTCCACAGAAAAACAAAGTAAGTATAAATTGTACCGCGCTCGTAACGACCCCGAACGGTCGATCGGCCATAGTTGTTAAAGGATGAGTTATATAATGACGTAATGTCAACATAGTAGAAAGGAAACGAAACGTAGTCTGTTCTACGGAATTGAAGTTTAATTTTTGGGTGAGTCCATTGATGTCCGAGTGGAGAGATGACATGTAACTACAGCTAAACAAGATAACTATTCAGACGTGTTTAGTTATAAAGCGAAATTTGTGTTTGAACGAGCGATTTTAAGACTTGGCCAAACACGAATTAACTTGAATGATGGACATCAAATAGGTTCTCTATATTTGGTAAAAGGCTGACCGGGCGTGTGACACCGATTTGTTAAAATGTTCATATACAAATCTATCAATGTATGGAAATTATCTATTACTCTATTATCTATAGGGAACCCTTTGTCAAGTAAATTAACCGATCAATTAGTATTATTATAACTAATATTGACGATAGCTTTAGATGATAGACAAAACATGCTTTTATGCTTATAGAGTTGTACGCTTGCCGTTGCAAGTCACTCATGTTCTAGCTACTTCTATGCAATTTTTTTTTTCTCTATAGTTGTAGGATACATACGGGATCAAATATACAAAACATTTAACAGTACATAACGAAAGATTTCACAGGATAAGCCGTCCACTGTGGCGATTTAATATACCTTCTCAAAAATTGACGATAGGCTTTCTAGGGTTATGTTCGTGAAATTATTGTCGTAGCAAGCTTTGACATCTTATGACGAGCACAGTCCTATGGTGACAGAATAGAGGCTTTTTGTATCGTCTACTTGGTCATTTTAAGTGTGTTAATTACAATTATACGAAAGCGCTGTTCTCGCAAAAATTTTGACAGTATCTCAGCGAATGTATGCTCGACCAGCTAGCGATAGACCACGTTACAACAAGGTCCCCTACGGAATTAGAATTTCTCTATAGTAATAATTTGAAATTGTCTAGAAATAACAGACATTGCCATATGTTCGTTTGATGCATGCGTGTCTACAATGCTTATCTACGATACAAATTACTGTTGTTCTCACCAGAATGCAGAGCCTTTCTCACATTCTAGAGCTAGCGAAATGAAATCATTTTTTCCTTAGGTTCGTATTAGCCTGCAGCTCTACGGGGTGATAGGTCATCGACTACAAACCGTGTCTTATTTGTTACGAAAAGTTACGCTGGATATAAGCGAATAGATACTGCGTTCGGCATTTTAAGCTAACTGCTAAAAGATGGACTTGTTTACTAATTAGTTAACACGCAGATAAGAAAATAAGCTTACGGTAGAACGAAATCTTCTGTATCTGGACCCGTGCCCTGACATGACACATTATTATTAAATACACGAAATTTGTTCCTTCTATACTAGTTCTGTCACTCCGAGTTATTCATTGATGTTTTCTTTTACCACATCAACGACAGATGTTACTAGTTCGAGAAACACAGATGTTTTTTTGTTCTTACACACGGACTACTAACGATAGGGACGAAAACGTTCTTTTCGGCAATCAAGACACTCAAGCGTGCCAATTATGAAAAAGTCATGCGATTTTAATTGCTGTAAAATTTTTTCAGTATATTAGTTCTTGTGAATGGCGAAACATCAGGAATATAAATTATACGGTTTCTTATCACTGCTTGGAACGTTCAAACAGAGCAATAAACACGAAAAGCCTGTCGTCAGTTTCAAATAAATGTTATGCGGTAAAAATAAAGAGTAGGGAAAAACGTTTCTTAACAGCTTGAAAAATAATCACTTGACCAATTTAGGTTATGTTGTTCATAGAACACACATGTATATACGAACTGTACATACCAAAATTAATATCCTAACATTGCCACGAGGCTTTTGCCCCCACCTTGTATATTTTGTTAATGTCTCTCCGAACTGCCTTTATATATATATATATATATATATATAAAAATTTTCCGAAACCAATCGTCCAGGGATACGTAGAGATAGAAAAACTAATACTTACGGGGTTTAGCGTCGACATTTGAAAGAAATCCAATGAGTATCACTAGCGAAATCGCCTCACTCCAGGACGTATTCAGTGGGTGATATGCCATTGTCTGTTATACCGCTATTTGACAGATGCAGAAAACCGTATTGTGTATTAAAACTACAACTTTCAGGTTCTGTCATTCGATTTGTTGTTAAGCAGATGGAAAAAAGCATTCGCGTACCCCGAGGGAATTTTGACCTGCTCTTCTTTAGAATTATACTGTAAGCGTATACCTTTTACACGGCTAGAGGTGCATCTATGTACTTTCGTTGTAAATATCGCAACTCTTAGAGAAACTATGCAGCCACGACTACTATCCACTTTAAAATTACGCAAAACACACACAAACAAAACTCATTTGTCAATACCAAGCTCCACGAAACGACCTAGTTATGACACTTTGAATCGAATTGGCTAATCAGAATGCGACTAAAAGCTGTGTCCAGAACAAATTTAAAAAAAATGGAGTCCTGAATTGATGCCTGCACTAAGGCAGGCTAGAGGGTGCGTGTTCTACGCGTTAAACAGAATGCAACGAAATCAGTTCTTCTCTAAAAAGAACGACTCTGGAACCACGCTTTGTTCCAGATTGTCACTGCTTGATGGCGTTATCCTTACCCCTGCAACAATCGCTAGCGCCGCCGCGGTTCTCATCTTTTCAAGGGCGAGAAAAGCACCCTCACCGCTTACTCGAACAGCGTTTAGCAGTCACTTGGTATGAGTGAGAGACTACGCGGCGCGTGAAGGCGCGCGTTCACGAGAATCTGCCTTTCCCCCACAGCCGACAAGTTTCTGCCGTTAGTGATCCTGGGCCCTCCTCTTCTCAAAACATGCCGTCATGTGCACCGAGTTCCGTGGAGACATAATGGTTGCACTTCATTGATGGTGCCAATATGCGTTTTGGTTAGCGGCGATAGCAGCGACTGCGTTTTGCCCATCGTGCGGGGTTTTAATTTCTCTGGGTGTTCACCCCTTACTAGATTTACCGCGCAAACATTGTCGACCTATTGATACTGTTGATTATGATAGACCCGTGGCGAAATAAACCTGCTTTTTATATCGGCTTGTACTTTGACTGTCGGTAGCAAGCTACCGTAAAAAACAAAGAGGGGTCTGCTGACTATTTTCTGATGTACACAGTAGAATTAGCACAATATTAAAAGCTAACTCGGAGACCGTTTTTAAAAGAAAAAAAAGCGTAATTATTTAGTAATTACGATCGTGGAAAATTTCGTCTGAGAAGGATCCTCGGCCTCAACCCAAAGCTACCTAAAGCTTAAGTTCCAAATTGTTGAGAAACTAAAATACCGGTCCATCAAGAACACTATTTCCTTCAGCATTTTTTTAAGCCACTCACCGCCCTACTACAGTGATGTACTCGTTCCTCAAAATAGCTTCAAGAAGAGGAACAGGTTCGTTGACTCATCTGAACTGAATACGCGTGCATCCCAGTATTTAGGCAGATGTGTACACGAGCAACTGGCTTTGCCAATTTCTAGCAGTACGTATTTTTTAGATGGGTATACAACGTTCCTATGTATAAATTGGTCGTTACCGCGATTGATACAGGTGACTCTCTGAAAAGAGCTTGCTTTTGGAGCTCTCAGCTACCTAAACTTGTTGTATAAAAAAAATGCCGTTATCATTAATGCTTTTTTCACTAACTAGTAGTAATAGACAAGTGATTTTAATGGCTACACGCAATAGATTTTTATTGTTATTTCGTTGTGGGTCGTTCTTGTCATGGTGATTATTGTTCGCCGTATAATATTATTCGATTGCTGTTTCATTTAAGAAGATATCATAATACAGTTTCAACCCATTGAAATCATTGCATAACAATACTGTACTATCACTGCTTCATCCCGTTCGGTATATCGATACACATACATATATTATTCAGGTTATGGGAAACACTTGTTACGTGTGTAGTTTGTCCCCGTGGTAATGCACTGATAACCTGTCTAAACTTCGACTTATCAAGTGAGATGGAATATCATTCGGAGTTTCACAGCCGCCTAAAGCGACGGTTAGCTAACGTAATTTCGAACGTTTTTACCTCGAGTTTTACAAAACGGAAGATCATGCATTCTATTCCGACGTCGAGGACAAAACACGATAACAATTTTCGGCTTTAGCATTAAACTTTGATAATATGAGAGCGGTTATACCTTGTACAATTGAAAAAATCGCGTATATTTCACCTCATATATTGAGAACACCGGCACCGTCGTGAAAGATCGTGGAGAAAAGAACACGTCTTGAACACGCAATAGAGGAAAGAACAGAGGAAGGTAACTGATCACATTAAAAGTTTTTGAAAAAAGTCGACCCTAAAGACAATTTGGGGATGTGGTCGGCGATGTGAAGGCCTAAACTGACATTGCAAAAGACACTTGACTACTCGAGATTTCGTTTGTTGGAGACAACGAAAGTACTCATTCGGCAAGCAGCTTGTTCTTCCATGACTTTAAAGGCAAAAATAACGCAATGTAGGCGAGTCATCAATAAAGCTCATACAGACTCAGTTATTTGTGTGTTTGAACATACTTATTATGAAATATCGCATATAATTGCAATATCGAAAATACATAAGGACTATACATAATCTCTGCAGTCTATAAGCTGGACACGAAATTCTGTATGATAATAAACGTGACATTTTGAGCCGTTATTCACCTTCGTTCCTGGTATCTTCAATACTTGTTCGTATTCCATTATTGTCAACATTTCATTTTATTTCCCGTCTTATTTTTGTTCACTTCACGTCGGCTTCTAATACAATGGATTGAAGTACTTGAATCAATTAATGCGGGCACTTCGCTATGAGCTTTGGGTCTGCCCTACACCTCACGGTAAACACTGTACTTTAATAACATTGCAACACAACCCACGATCCCGTAAATGCGATTAAATAATTTAGCGTCGTCTAAACTTACCTAAGTTAAAAGAACAGGCCCGCTCACAATGGGATAGCTGTTTGTTCTACAAAAAAATATCAATGGGAATTTCACATTTTTTTAGAACCATTTAAAAAGTAGCTAAGCTTTACTCGCAAGGATCTTTTTCTCCGACTAGTACCACAAAACTGCTCGTTTCGTCTAGTTAAAGAGTAATGTTTTCTATTGTTGTGCAACATATACACCTTTGCCATTTGGTATCAACCCTCATATTTTTGATATAGTATAGCACTGTGGCTGCTGTAGCAATGTTTACCACTATACTTTGTTCCGATTTTATATATATCACACACACTTGTATAAGTGTGTGACAAACGGTATTTAAATCCAGGCATTATATTCGTATTGGTTCTATTTATTGTCAGTATTATTAATGATCATCACATGATTAACTAAGTTACAGTACTTCACAGCATGCGCTTAATCGTCCATAATATTTGTAATCTAAACTACATTGTATACACGATCTTGTAATTGGCTATAATTTAAAAGAAGAAATCGTACTCAGTCATGTCGTGCCTTCAGTCATGTATATGGATGCATAATACTATTGATAATTTCATCAAAACGTAGTACTGATTTTGTTTATGGTCACGTAAAAAAAATAGCGTTTTCATCTTTGTCCCGTAAATATTTGTAGCATTGCCGTGTTATGGCTATTGTGTGGTCTTGTTCTGATACTATGTAGATTTCGTGCGATTATAGCCACTTATTCGTTTCGTACATCACTTAATTAAAGTTTCAACATTGTCAAATGCAAACCATTTCAAAATCTTGTCTGCCTCATCAGTGTAAACGAGTTAACCGGCTTCCACTAAATGACTATGGATCTCCTGTTTCAAAATCACCGGAGGATTTCTAGATGGCTACCAGGTAGGTTTCGGATTCGGTAAGTCCCTTTACAAACCTGTGTAGGTCGGGTGACGGGTCAGAGAAAGCGATCTGATTGAAGCCTATGGGCTCTTCACCTGGTCCGGCAAGCTGCACCCGCAAATGAAATAATAGCCTTGACGCCAAACCCCTTCGCCGATACGGGGGAAAAGTCCAAGCGAATATAACAGAATAACTCACATTGAACACGGTACCATTCTCCACCAAGAGCTCATCCCCAGGAAGCGTGCGAATCGCCTGAAAATAACAAAAAATGGGAGCACGTTTTACATTACTACAATACGAAGTTAATCCGATAATCCTAATAATAATGTTTGTGCGTGTTAAAGATTTAGGTATTATTAATGAAATGCATACACAATCGCGATCGTGATATTTCATTGTGCTGCATTTTTAATAAAAAAATGAAAGCGTTGACTTTACAAAATCTTCACAACATCCAGTTCTTTTGTTCTTCAAAAGGATGCGTACAGTCCACCATAGACACAGTGGCAGCTCGTGATTCGGTCTCGATCAAAATATGGATGAATTTCGGGGTACATACCACGAGTGTCATTTGCAGACATCTTATGGAAGTAATGTACTCGTAACACTGTCATTCAAAATACTGGAACTTTGTGCAGTCAGAAAGCTACACGAATAAAAGTAAAGCTTTCACGGATATAAAATGTGATTGTCAATTTGACCAATCTTTTGTTGAAGTGTGCTTCTGTTTTTAACGTTAACTAGCAATAACTGGTTATTTTCTCAGTCAGTCGCAAATAAAACATGTTTTATTTGACTGAGATAGCCCTTTCGGGGAACTGCTATCTACTAGAAATCGAGCTAGGTTCTACACAGTTAGTGTTCAACAAAGGTCTTGATGATAGTTCAATGGATATCGTATTTGGCTGCCAACGTTAGGGACATGTAGTGGCGTGAATTCAAGTCTGGGCATAGACCCACGATTCGTTCCGTGCTGGAATCCAACCATTTGATTAAAAACCTAACAGCCATACCAGACGTTCAACAAAAAACCAAGGTATAATTTCGCTGTCGTAAAGTAATGGTATGTGGGTATTTAAGTTTAACAGCGTTTGCTTTCTATGGGTGAAACTGCAGGGTATCGAGCTATGTAATTTAACGAACAGTTGTAACAGTAACTTGCCATTATTGAAGGTCATGTGCGACAAAAGCACAGGTTTGGAAACGAAAAACGAAAATTAAGCGTAGAAGAACAGGCGACATTCGATTATCTTTAATAGGACCTTAGCTTCCTGTTCGTCCTATAGTTCTGAGCCAACTCGAAGGTTTCGATAACCTTTGCGTCGAGCATTCTTCTAGTAAGACAGTCGATAGTCCCTTCTACTAAATTAGGCCTGTCCTTATACACCTTCAGGTCAACGTTTTCTAACTTCCGATCAGTGACACAGAGTTAAACCAGAAGGCTTCCGGCTTGAATAAATTCCAGTTACACCCGACTGAACCGGATACAGAGTTAACACTGATGCGTCGCCTAATGCGTCACTTTTGCTACTCGGAAAACTACTTGTGTAAGCGAGAAAAGAGCTAGCTTATTCATCTCAAAATGATCGACCGAAAGGAACCTGTTTCCCTATAAGGCCAGGGCAACATTGAGTAATTACTCATAGTAAAGCAGACATGGAGTGATACGTTCCAGTCGCTATTTGTGCCCCGTCAATTGTATTGAGGCAACTATAATAGTATTAGCAGTAATATAATTCAAGAGAAATACTAATACAGTCGAAAAGCCAATGTTCACGACGGCAGGATTCGGCGAAGTGTAACCACGGCCACGAGCCTATTTGCCCCGATACGATTATGTGGTATCATACTTTACAAGTTCGCTCATTGAGTGCACGGCCCTTTTGGGATACCAACACAGCTACAGCCGAGATAGAGAAGGAGGGAGTAATAAGAAGCGAAGACAAAAGCCACTCGCTGGCATCACCCAAAACGCTATTTTCTGGCCAACTAATTTACGATAAAAGGGAACATGCGGAATAGCATTTGAAGCTGCGTTGCTCTTTAGGAGACTGGATTCTTCGTCGTATAGCTAGATGACAGCGAGCAAGAAAGCTAGCAGTAAAGATCATGGATTACTTAATATAAACTAATACCGCCGATTCAAGCAAAAGACCGTCTTGATGTCATTAATGATAATAAAATGATTGTCTTGTTAGTCTTTTTCATTTTTGTGTTGAAAACCGGAATCAAATTGAAAGAAGGAAGCGAGAAAGTATCTTATAAAGTGTATCAAAGGTGATAGGGGATCAAAGGGATCAAAGGTTTGTGATAAATATAGAACAGAAATTCAAATGCACTAAGTAAGATTTTAAAAAAAAAACTACACCGTTTAACCAATTAATTTTTAAAATGCGATAATTATACTACTCAGATTCGAAGTGTTCAACTGTTGTGAACATCCTATTATGAGCTATGGGCTTTATGTATTGAATCATGCACTGAGGATATAGCCTTATATTAGCCTAATCTAGCCGTTAAATGATCCTATTTTATTGATATGTTACATTTTAGTTTGTTTACGTGCACTAATGCGCGTTGTATGATTCTAAAGTAGCCTATGGAAGTCGAAAAAATGATCATATAGAAATCAATGAAAATATAGCTGAATGTATTTTCGCCCACTGATTCCTTTTCGTGTACAACAAGTAAGTGTTGTCATCTATGCAGCTTCGCTTATGATGCACTGCCATTTGAAAAAGAGAAATCGCTGATATGTACATTTGTGCGAAAGTTTGCCACTAAATATTGCTATTTGCTTTTAATACACGCACTTCCTGCTTAACGGAATACAATATTTTTATTCTTGTGTGCTTGATCGTAGTATTGAGGTCTAATCTGCAATAAATGCCTTGGGCTTTGAACCTTAATCACTTTAAAAAAGAAATAAGCTAATAGAAACACTTTTTTAAAGAAAGACAAATTATTCGTACCTTCGTCCAGGGTTCGATGACAACTATCGAGGCCAATTTGCCTGAATTAGTCCCAAATACCGCATACCTCCGATCTGGGTGATTGACTGGGTCAACCTTGATGTACTCCCAATCGAAACCAATCGAGTGGTTAGCAAACTTCATTACCTTTTCCACCTTATCTCTTACTGACTTGGCGTCCTGTGGACTCATTAAATACACGGTTCCCAACTCAGGTACGATGTCCACGACGTAGATGTTCTTCCAGTCCTATAATGCAGCAGATGAATTGTTGAATTAATAACAAATTTGAGCGAGATTTTCTTCTTGGTTATCTTTATTAGCGAATAATGAAACTTCATTATAAAGACCACAGAGATTTAAGTGTTTCCTGAATGTTACCTTATGCTATATTATATTACGCTCGTGGCCATTTTGAGTGCAGTCAGTGCTTACCTTAAAACGCACTGCACTAAGCATCTGTTTGTGGAACCTCTCGTGTTGTTTCTCATCGTCAGCCTCGCCTTGAGAGAAGATCATTCCACAGCGTGTACATGTCTTTGCGCCAAACCTTTCTTGTCCTGCGTCGATCTGCAGCTGCCGTTTACCTAATCGATCAAGCAGCCGCTTGAAGCCAGTGAAGCCATTTTTCTCTTTCTGTGACGCAACTGCTGGCGGTTCTTCAAAAATTGAGGAAGATTTACTATAAAAGTTGCATGCACGTTTGCCTTTGACACTTTCAGTAGGCTCAAAGGGTGTCGACGTCATTTGAGGATTTAACTGCCGACAGAAAGGACTTAGAACAGTTGCAGTATCTGTAATGAAAATCGACAAAAAATAATAGTAAAGACTGTTAAAAAAGCAAAGTTTCGTCTGACAATACACATAGTTGTTGAAGCTATGTATGGACCTGCGTACAAAAAGACTACTTAGAAACAGGACATCTTTAGGACAAGATTCGTAGTCATCACTACCTTTAGTCAGCAATCAGAAAGGAGCACACAAAATCTATTTTCGAGAATATCGGCACGGACAAAACAATAACTACAATTGTTTGGGCCAATATATAGTTGAAGTATACGCGTATGAGAAGACAACGTGAGGGAATCTATAAAATATTTTTTAATAAAAAAAAATGAACTTGCCGTTTTTTGCTGGAGTTCGCGCTGAACCCGTCAACCTTCTCTGTAAAACGGCATTGATCGTAGGTTGACTGATTTTCGCCACTTTCGGAGTCAACTCCTTGGGTCTCTTTTCAGGGGAATTTACTACAAACAACGATTCGACCATTTTTCTCACACGATATCTAGGTGGCGTGTCAATATTATCAAAACCAAAAGCATCGTCTGCAGGATTGTATTGTTTAGGCACGACTCTTGGTCGTGATGGGGGCTTTTCCACAGATGGTATAGGCACAGCTGTTTGCTTAGTTAGGTAAGGCGTTGAGGTTTGTTGCGGACTTGAATGCGTCTGGAATTGGAAACCTTCCGGTGAAGGCGAAAGGCAGGGCGAGGCTGGTGCAAAACCCGCCATTGAAGAACTTGCACGGACGGTATCATCATCCATTGGTGCGCCTTCTTCAATAAGTTCGTGACGTTCTTCGTTAGGCTTCAGTGGGCTACATGGTTCACCCACCGTGTAGTGCTGTACAGGTTTACTAGGTGAGTCGACTCGTCGAAGTACAATTATAGGAACAAGCTTTTCCATTGGACACTGATTAGATAAATTCATTTCCATCGAAAGCCGCTTGGGAACAATAGCCGGCCTTCGCTTACGTTGGGGTTTGGTTTCCGGTAATCTCTCGAGACGTACCCAGACACTGGGAAAGTTAAATTCCTCCCTGAGCAAAGCGTCTTCATACTGTTTCAGCGTAAGCCCAGCCGGAATCCTTTTGACAGGCGATCTCTTATCCTCGTAGCGCCACAATGATGGTCTTTTACGCTTAACTTTCGTATTTTCTAGAATCGGAGCTTTTCGTTTACGCAGACCGTCTCTGGAAAGACTTGCCCTAGACACGACTCCCGAGCGTTCCAAATCGTCGACACTTTCTAGGCCGAAATTGTCGCATTTGCCACCCTCTTCAGCCACATGCGAAATATTATCCTCTTTATAGTCGAAGTCAATAGGTCCTTTACATGTGGCAAGGGGAACGTGCGGTGCTACCTTAAGAATTCCTCCTTGATAATAAACCTTGACGTTCGACACCGGGTGGTGATGCTTAAAAAACCTATTTCTGGTGTGCCTTTGTCGAGATTCTGATCTTAGCGAAATGATTGACGTCGGCATATCTCGAACTTCGTTGGATGTGCACCTAGTTTTCCTACAACATCCACTTGATTTAATCACCTATAGATAAGAACAATTCACTTAGTGACTTTTATAACATTGACTGCACTTACTTAAATGAAAACTGTCTTTTGTCTAATTCGCCTTCTCACTCGAAAATCGTGATTTTCTTATCATGGATAATTCGTAGACAAAAATTGCCGTTATTTCAAATTACATCCACTTTTTTAGCGTGTGCGTTAGGAACAAGCAACTTTTTCATGTCATGAGCTCTTATTCGAGTTTCAGCGAAAATATAACAAATAGCCATCAAAAATAAAACGATGACACCTGCCACTACCTTTTTTGGCAGTTTCTTCAGCGGGGCTGTTTTAGCTGGAGCCGTCTTTCTCGCTTTAGTACCCACGTATTTTTTTACTTTGCGACCTTTTGCCAGCACTCGCTCACTAGCTGGCGTGGGAATGAAGCTTTTCCGACCAGTAAATGATAATGCACGAAGTCGCTCCTGAACAGCACCAGGTGAGAGGCGATCTGATGAGGCCTTGTTACCGTAGAAGCTCTTTGGAGGAGCTCCCTTTGAGACTGCGCAAATTTGCAAATAAAAAGGCACCTATTTGAACAGCATCCTAAAATAACAATGCTTAAGTTGCACTTTTACCAAATAAAATTGATTCGCATGTTACCTTGAGATATCTGTGTTAAGACTGGCTTTGACATACTGTCCGCATTACCGCTTCGGAAAGATCCTAATGACTATCTACTAGATAAAATACCAAAATTTAATGTTAAATGCGTGCTCAACTAACCATCTGCTGCCCTGCCAGGTCTTTGACTCTCTTCTGGGTTCTTCGACTCAATATCACTAGTCCCAGCCTCTTCGACGCTACCACTACGCGAAGCTTGGACCACTGATGCACGTAAGCCGAATTGTCTTGAAGGTGCGCGATTGGCTTCACCGTTAGCAGTATCTGGCTCTTCTATTAAAAAGGTCGATGCGCTCTTAGCTGCTGTCCTCGCATCATTTATATGCGCGTCCATTTCAGTTAGCTCTGATGCTTCAGTCACTTCAGGCGAATAGGCTGAAAATCTGTCACCGTAAGAGCTCTTCGGTTTCGGTATCATCTTCGTCCGTCCTTTACATATAAAGATAGACACAAACAGATGAAAAAGAATTACAGTCCATCATATTTTTCCTTGTGCTAGCTATTCAAAAAATAAAAGTGACTAGTTTGTTTTGCCCATGCGTAATAATAAGCAAGGCCGTTTGCAATAATCTACCATTTTCAAGCAGGTACCAGTCGATCAATTACTAATTATGTAATCACAATCAAAAATAAAGGCTTTATCAATCTTTCCTCTAAAGTGTAGTTTCTACAAACAACACATGCAAACTGTACCCTTAGGTGCGGAGTTTTCACTCGACCCAATACTAGCGTCGTTTTCTGAAGCAGTTTTGGAGATTATCTCTTGATGACTATCGGAGTCCTCGTCTGTATCAGTAATAACAACAACAGGCGGTGCTTGTTGATCTATGCGTTTTCTAGCATTTCTCGTTCCGTATCTGTTCGTCAAAATGGACCTAGCAGAGTTCCTCCGCTTGGTTCCATTTGTGCGAGATTGGACCACCTTTTTTGACGGAGCTACGCTGCGTATCGTTGCTAGTTTAGCTGTATCTTCTGATGGAGGTAGTTCCTCCTCAGGCCAGATGCCCGCTTCCGCATGATTTTTCGCAGTTTCGTGATTCGATTTGCTCAGATCGCAGTCTGGTGTTTTACCATTATCTACTTTGGTGGTTATGATCTGAGCATGAATAGGCTCATGATCTATTTTGCTGTCTATCGTTGAAGATGTAGCTCCTTCAGTACGACCTTTGGAACTTTGGGCAGCCTTATTTACAATTGCGTCCGCTAAGTTGGCATGCGAACACAGCAGTTTGGCTTTTATAGGACTCCGATCCGGCTCAACAAGTTCCTCACTTTCATCGTAAATTTCTTTTAATCTAGCGTTGGTTACAAGTGGTACTTTTTTACCATTATTTTGGGTTCGGACTTTGGTGTGTTTCGCATCTTCCGCTTTTTCGTTCTCCAATTGCCTCGACCTTGCATCAGTTTGTCCTGGCATTTCCTTAGCATTTTTTGTAGGCAGCACATTGTCAGCGGCCTTTTCCTCACTGTCAATCAGCGAACGTCTATTGTGTTTGCCGGTAGGTCGCTTCAGTAGATTCCGACGCTTTGAATATGTCCCTAGTAAAATACAGTAACAGAATCGCAGTGCTTTTGTTGAGATTCAAATGCAAGGAAGCTTTTAAGGGTAAAGTTATCGATTATATTACGAAAATTTGACTTGGCTGTTATTAGCAACAACAACTTACATGTAAGAAAAAAAAAAATCACATTTTCTAAACATTTGTGAGGGGTAAGCAATTAGATTTTACTGTCCAGGTCAAACTACTCGGATCAATGTTAACAAATCAACACCTATACTTAATCGTGATATGCATATTCAGCCGCGATGCTAACACATATACACATTCTCAAGATCCAAATACAATGTCCAAATTTACGACAGTGACATATGGAGTCTAAAGTTTAAGAGCTGAATGTCCTAAAACACCTCAGTAGTAAAGTCTACTCTGCATAAGGCTGTAACATTAAATATTTTTAACAAAAGATTACTAATCTCATGATTTCAGAATACGTGTAAAAAAATCTAGTGAGAAACATACCAGCATTTCTTTTTGCAGTAACCTTCGATGTATTCGATATGTTTCTATTTGCGCCCGTTGTGAATTGCTGGCGGTCGCGCCTAGTTTGCGTGATAGCCATTCAGGCAATGTTAGAGTCTGTTAAATAATACATGTATAAGCTTTTATTAATAAATCACCGATAAGGTAACTGGTTACATCCATAAACAGCCTGTAGTATCCGGCCGACGACCAGAAATCCAAAGTGGAACATACGTCAAACTACATATGTACAATTAACAGTGCATGCAATCATGCTGTACTTTCTAATACCGTCACGATATCCTCAGTGCACCTACACGAGATCATTCCACACAGAAACCCTGTGTATCATCTAAGGAATTATCGGGGCGAAAACGTCGAGAGGGCATCTGCTGCCACAATCATGTTAGAAAAGTTCGCGCCAAATCTGGTCTAATCAAGTAACTGCTGCGAACGGTTCCGTTAATTTGTCGTTCTTCAAGATGACTACTGCTAGCAGAGATGACGTACAAAATATCTTTAACAGAACAAACGTTTTGATGAAAAACCTGATTTCGAATCAGCTTCCTGTGAAGAAAGTTATATTATAATAAAAAGCTCTACACATGTAAATTGAGCACTGAGCAATAGTAACATGCTTCGTGGTGTTGATCAAGCACTTGGTCGCGCCGCTACAATCCGCTGTAGAGGATACTCTACGAGCTTAATTGACGGACATTGGAAAGTGCAGTATTTGTGTCCCCAAAAGTACATTCGCAAGGACTTTGCTTAGGCATCAAAGCAGTGTGACCGACGACCGCAAAGTTAGTCGGGCTGTATGCCTAAGAGTCAAGTAGCGTGATTCGTGAAGTACGTTTGCTACACCCTAAGTGTTCACAATGAACCTTTTCCTTCGTAATCTATCATTGCGTGCTAGCCGCTTTCGACCCGCACCTTGTATTGCATACGTGCGTGAGTACAGTAAAGGATCCCGGTTCCCTGATCCTTTGGAACTTTCGACAGGTATAGCGAAACGCGAAATGCTAGCTATTCAGGCCGGCAACAAGGATCCATTTGGCATGGAAGCCGTCAAGCGCGGCCCGGGAACGAAAGAGAACCCCAACCTCGTCCCATCGATGCTTGACAAGCGTATGATCGGCTGCATCTGTGAAGAAGATTCAGCCTCAATTAATTACATGTGGCTCCACAAAGGTGAGCCGAAACGTTGTGAATGCGGATACTGGTTCAAGCTCGTAGAGGGCAAGTTCATTTAGGCAATATTACCACCCGCGTGTCTGAATGTATTGAAAGTAAGGGAATGAAGCGAAAATGGGGGAAGCACAAAGCAAGTCAAGAAAGAAAAACATCAACGGAAAATGATTCGATTACAGCCCCCATAATTTTACCTTCATTACTCTAATATACGAAGAAATACACTAGGGCAGGCTGGACGTTCTATCGATTTTAAAGAAGCTATCCAATTCTATCAACAACGTCTCGTCTGAAAAATTCGCCTACAACTGCGAACACAATCATAACTACAATACCAGCAACAATAAGAGTAGGCGGCTGCCCATTCCGTTCTGTTGCCCTCCTCGATCTAACTACTGGTACCAGTGCACAACATCGCGCATTGAGGACGCACATTTCATGAGGTTCTTCACTGTCAGTAACCCATGGACAGCGGCTATTGATCCTATTGATGCAGTTGCAGTGTTTGCTGAATTAAAAAGAAACAACTTTTGGGCCGCCGATTTGGGTAGTACGAAGGGTAACGAATTTAATAATAAAAAACACAGCAAAGCAGAAAACGGAAGGCGAGGTAAACGAGCCATAGGTGTTTAAAAATATAGTTAATAAATACTATTGATAATGCTGAGAATGATAAACAAATGCACAGATGAAAAAGCCGTGGAGGTTCTGTGAATAAACAGTTCTACCAAAGGACATCTTGAGTTTTCTTTATAAAATATATAGAAAATACTAGTTAAGCTTAAATATAACTTTATCGTAGAAAAAAGATAACCGTTAAATAGTGATGAAAATGTGCTTTTTTAGTTTATCTTTATGACTTATTTCGCACTTTAGTAGTCTACTCATTGGAGGCTGTATTGAATATTAGTTCAAAGCGATCTGTAGCTTGCTCGCACTGATAAAATCACTTAAATAGTGCCAGTTAAGCGGCCAGCAATGAATTGCAAGCATTAAACATCATGTGTATGGGGTGCAATAGTTCACTGTGGAAGAGAACCCATTACAAAAACGGGATTTTTCTTAAAACCTATCTTCTTAAAATTGTAATAAGTCACCTTAATACAATGGTAGAAAACTGAAGAATATAAAATAGCCACATAATACCAATCGTCGCATTGATCATCCGAGCTGCCACACGAGGATTAAAGCCAACTAAGGATAGTAGATTCGCAATATGATTAAGGATGCTTTCGTCCGTTCGATATGGCCTATAATGTGATGCAACATATTTTTTTACAGTTGATGTAGTTAAGGGCAGAGCTCGATTTGAAGGCCATAGGAAACAACCTGTAGCCGACCGTAATACCTTTGCAAACGAGCTCCTAACTACTGAATGCCAACATGTCAACTACAAAAAGGAATTCACGTAGAAATTCAGTTCATCGACTACCCTTGTAAAATTGCAACTTAATTTGATAGAGTCAATTACAGGTACCGATATAGATGCACTTTCCAATATTAGGATCATAACGTCGTTATTTTCATACATCCATAAGGTTCTCATTATTATATTTTCAAATAGTCTGAGATATTCGCATCTCAAGCTCGGTACAAATTAGGTCAAAAAACTTATAATCGACGTGTTAATATCGCTACTGAAGAAATTAGAAGTTCATCCAATCGCTTATTCTATACTACACTAAAGAGCTTCTATATAACACGGCGTCTTTAGGCTTGAACAGTTAATAGAATCTCTAATGTAGGATTGCCAATTTTTAATTAGCAATTATTAGATGCGGAGCTTGGTGTGGATTTAGCTGTGGTTTACTACGATCGAAGACGGTAACGCATCATTATAATCTTACTATATCTGAGTATTCTCATTGTTAAACACGATTGGTAAAAGGAACAGAATTGCTAGTCCAAAACCCGCCATATGTTATACAACCTGACCTAAATACTATTTTTAGAACTATTAGTATACGTATTATAATATATTTGTGGTATGAGTTTGAATATAAGCCCACGCAAATTAAACAACCTAAAAAGTGTGCCTCTAGAAACCCAACGGTCTGTAAATAAAGAATCAGCAAACTTTCAACAATTGGACTTATTGTTTGAGAAGTCGGGACGGCAGTGTTTCTTCTGTAGTATGCTCTTCTCCTAATGAACAATTTTTTAATGCAAGTAAAGGACAATCAAAATAGCTAGATCTGTGCGAGGGTCATACTTCATTAGAAGATCTTGGAAAATGTAAATTATGTGATTAGACATTCATGCCAACAGTTTTCTTAAAAAAATTCTCACCATTCACAATTAAATGTAGCATTTTTAATACTATCTACATTCTTTTGATTTTCCAAAAATTAAAGCAACTTGACAGTGACTAATCAAGTACGTAAGTTATACATCAGTAATAGAGATGGCGACAGAAAAGTCGACCGACCGAGTCCTATAGTTTTTCATAAAACACTCTCAATACATAGATTTGCCCAGCACCTAAGAGGCATGCTGATGATGTCTAATGAATCTAAATAAACAAGTAAGAGCTTCATTCATTCAAGAGAGTATTTAAATGAAGCGCAAATATTTAAGAAAAAAACTTGTTTTCGTTTTTCTCGATTTTAATCTGGCTCGAATTTATTATGTCATCTGTATCGATTTTCCTACGAATCCCATGTAACTGGTCATGAATAATAAAGGAGTGATTCTTTTTCTTATGCAGTTTTTCGCACCTCGATAACACGATTAGTTAGCATGAACACGTGTTATAGAAGAAAGATATTTATGCGTTAATTTCAATCTATGGAGGTGAACATGCGTTTAACGGACCCAGTAAGACGAATTGTACATTTTTTCCAAACTGCAGCCGCTATGAACCCTCCAACTCAGAACACTCGACAGCAGGACTAACTAGTCAGAGCAATATTCCTACAATAGAGCAAAGCAATGTAATTGTATTTATCACTATTATGAATAACACAGACGTCTCGGATAGACCGTAACTATTATGCGTATTAATAATTTTGCTGTGTTGAGAAATGTTTCACGAGTGCTCCTGTTCATATAAACGCCAAGATCTAGAGCTCTTTATTCACCACGATACGAAACAAAGTGCAGAAATGCACGCCACTTGACTGGATGGTGTATGTGTCGAATTCGGGCGTCGCCAAACTTGCTGATCAGCTAATTTTTTGTTCATGGACACGTTTCTGTTTGAAAGTCCAAAAATCGCTCGACTCAGAAGCGTACAAGATAAAACTGTACATTGCGCTTATGGAAAAAAACAATTATTAACAGATGATAACATGTAAATTTGAAGTTTTACCTAATTTAACTTAAAAGAAAAATACACAATTGCATACAGAGTTTCGCGCATCACCAGACCTTAACGTTAACGTAAGAGACTGGTTAAACTCTCCTTCCACCATAATTGTCAACGACACCAAAACAATCATAACAACTTAAATTATGTTTCACTGTTTGTGTTGTATCGTTATCGATTATTAATGATACCTGCTCTTTCGTTCGATATATTGGCTGTTGGCTTGATGGATACGGTTGATTTAATTTGGCACATTCCCTCTATCGACATTTAAATCCGAACTGGAATCTAGTAACTGAAAAACAGGACGTACTCAAGTTGAAGGCATCGGAATGGATAACATTTCACAGTGTTTTCTGTATAAATTTGAATAAACAAAAGAAAAGACACTGCCGATGTTGAAGTGTTGCACGCTTCGGTTTCTTAATAATAATGGTTTATTAGGCAATAACTAATAGTTTGACTGTAGCTATAACGTAATCAATATTAGTTCCGTTGATAGTAGGCGATTTATGAACACCGTAGCCGGAGATATAGCAGCTATTTAACTGAGGAAATTTAAATAGGTCATGATGTAATAACATTTCCCGTCTAAATGTATTATCTGGTAGAAAATGAAAAGGTTCCATTTTCTAACTTTAAAGGAATGCCTGTTTGTCTTAAGTAATATTCATGTTTGAAGTATCGATCTCCTAACTTCTCGCACAGGAGTTTCAAAGATTGTTCCGTGATATTTAGCAATGTTGGTCTTTTTTTTTTACGAAAGATATATGATCAATACACGAAAACATTTATTTAAATAATGTATTTTGATAGAACCATCAGACTTCAAATTGCACTGCGTTATGCAGTCCATTGAATGCCCAAAGGGCTACTGATCTGAATCTTTTCGTTTAAAGTTGTCCTACTTATTGCCACCTATTTTCTTATAGCCTTATATGATATCCCTCTTGTGGCCTCATGTAGTAAACCCATGCAAACAATAACTGCTTATATACGTTGTTTAATAATAAAAAAGCCCCATCTTCGATGTAATGTGTCCGAGTCATTCGTAAAGAATACGTAACCACGTCTCGGTAGATAAGTAACCCTGACTGTAATAACTGAAATACTTCAGGCCGAGCTAATGGAGACGATCAAACAAAAATAATTCCTAGAAATTCATAGGTAAACACATTCTCGACTTTTTTATGTATCGTATTCTTTTTGTTTTATTAACGCTTCACGGAAGCTATCTTGTCAGGGAACGGTTACCTACTGGCGAAGGTAATTTCCATTTGATGCCTGGATAGATCAACCAAAATTAGGTATAATTTTGCGTGTGATGTCCAGCAATTTTTATACGCCACGATATACCACAGATAAGTGACATCAAATGTCTTGATTAATTACGAACGATTAATTAGGAACGAGAGACGAACACGCAGCAATCGTGCTCGAGTGAACCGCCCATCTTAGTAGAAAGGTATTTTTATTTGTTCCTATTTTGTTTTTTTTTTCCGATTAGTCCGGTTCTCGTTTACTTTCGGGTAGTGGTTTGTCGAACATATTGCTATCATTCACTCCACTGGTATTCAATACAGCCTAGGTTTCTTCGAGCTCAATACCAAATGTAAAGTCATATGGTTTCGAGAATTCAATTTCGGATGTTGCACTGATACTTGCAGACATTGGCAGGCCATTTTTATATTATTGCCATATTCGTGAAACAATAGTCTGTTGTATGCAAAGTTTGCTTCGATCGCTATTATTCAAACATTTAATTTACGACGTATTCGGTTATTTTTATGTAGTTAATTGTTGGGTCTTTTTTTAGGGGTGGTCAAAAATATGTGATGTACATCTGTCGCCTGCGATTGACGTTGCCTAATCTGAGTAGACTCACAAGCTCACCAAACCTGTCTATCCTCCGCACTCCCAGGGGTCAGCATTGTGCAACTATTACTGTGTTGCATTGTGACAGAAGCCGTCTCTCTATCTGGTAGACACTAATTCTCTCTTTTTATATGTTCAGGGTCCTCTCAGACGTCGTTTTTCCTAATTGTTTGGTCTAATATCCTCCGATCTTTCCGATAGAAGAATTTCGGCATGGACGTTTTGTTGTGAATATGACGTGCCGTGATATTAAAGAAATTACATTAGCCATTCTTATATTTTCGCAATACGATATACGATGATGTGAGATAATGGTAAACAAAAATCACTATCGAAACCTAACAGTCGGAGTTGCATTTGAGGTCTTACAAATTATGTATTGTTACTGTTATTATGTGTTGTTGTTGTTGTTGCTGTCATGCGTTGTTTAGTATCACTATCCAGTGAGCTATATTTCAGACGCAGGAAAATTCAAATGGCAAATTGAGAATCAATAACACTGGATAGATATCATTCAAGTAAAGTTGCTCCAGATGCTTGTAGGCCATGAAAGAGACACGTGATATAAAAATAATTTGCTTTCTTTTTTAATTTTACTGACTCTTGCCATCCCACACCGATTAACTTGAAGTTCGATTTCAGTTTATTGTTGCCCTGGAAACAGAAGCAAAAAGGATGAGAAAATTACACAGGAGAATGGTATTAAGTGCTGCAAAGTGAAAAATACGTGCAGTCAGTAACTAAAAACATGTATTTGAAAAGTTATTGGCAAACGTAGAAATTCTGAACAAACTGTCTATACCTAATTAGGTTGTTACTCAGTTTATGTTAATCTGTTGTGGTGTACTTCATTTTACAGAAAAATACATTGGTTGGCAAGAGATTGAATTCGATTGCACATCTTCGGTACTTAAATGAACACCACGAATATCTTCGTTTTCGTTGCGTTGGCGGACGATTATTTGGGCTCCATTGACAACATCCTAGATCTCAAGCAATAAGCATTCTCTTAACAGTGAACAAGTGAAGGAAAAGTTCAATCTTGTATCGCAGATACCCCACAAACGTACAGTTGGCTATATCTATTCAAAGTAATATTCAACATGTAGCAACTGTATCTATTTATCCAAAATGCAAGTGTAAACACTTTGACAGAATCGTCGATGACAGTTATTCACCTAGGCAGAATTATAAACCAGCTCAAAGTCTCAACTACTTATAAGAACAAAATTATTGGTAAAAAAAGACCGAGTGCTGAACGTATTAGAAATGCGAAGGTAAATTTGCGTTTGGTTCGATTGTTATATGAAGCGACAGACCACGCAGAAAGTTTACCTATCCCACAAATGAAAAAAGTCCTATCGATAAGTTTCTTCCTCTAATAATAACAGCCATAGTTATACGAATCGGTAGCTAAATAATATTATATTCAAAAACTGCGTAACGAAAACGCACATTATAAACTCCCTCGATATTCGATGGCTATACGCTTTTTTAGACCCGTAGTATAGTGCATGTCATGACATTTGTCGACATTGAACGTTCTATTCGCAACACCTAACCTGAAAGCAGGCGATCAGCTAATCGCTAAGAAAATAGGAAAAACTTACGCGAAGACCGACATAGCGCGAGACGTAACTGTGAAAAAAGTAATCAGCCGTAAATAGTTCAGAATAGAGCTCGGTAAATAATGTTGACCTTACGTGACATAAGGCTCATTCTAAGCGAAAGTCGTCGTTAATGCTATAGCAATGGCACCGCGAGGCAAGCTAAATGTTTTCGATTTTGTCTTCTCTCTTTATTCATTTTTTAAACGGAAAGTCATTAATGACCAGTTTTAATGAACACTGGAATTGGTGAAACTACGATATTTATTTCTATTAAAAATCAAATCGTTTTAGCAACCAAGCATAAATCGGCGCATTTCTGTAGGCAATTATTCATCAGGCATCCGCATAGATCTGTGATCTTCGGCGACCAACATGCTTGAATAATATTTGTGAGGGTTCATAAGAATACTTTTTAATGACTGCGGAATTTTCAGAAAAGTTATAGAATGATAATCATGATCTCATTTCGGTTCAAACTGTTAATGTACTCCCAAAACAAATGTCAAAGTTGGTATCTTATGAAGCATTTCTAAAACGACTGTACTCTAAAACTTAGTTCCTGCTTAAACAGCTTTATACCTTATATATAACATGTACTGAATTAAAATATATGGAAATATTTAATTCCGTTTTCAATCAAAGTTTAGAGATGCCAAACTAGCCCTCCATCTGGGCGCCAAGAAATCTGCAACACATTGATGCTTGATACTTTCTAACAGTTTTAAATAAATTTAAAATTTAGTTGAATCCACGTCAAATTTGAATGGAGATTGCCGAGGGCCGCTGGCTTCCATCAAAAGCAAATCGAAGCGAATCGACTTAACTCATATAATTTATTGATAAAATTGGGAGTTCTAATATTTATTGACTAAGCTTTGTATACTGACATTATGTAGTGTTGCCTAGTTAAAAGTACCCAAACTATACAGCCTCCACACCCATTTACACGTTTCCAACAATAAGCAACAGTGTCTATCGTCATTCACAACGTTTTTTTCCTATGCGCAACCTTAAGTATTACATAACTGAAACGTTGAGAACTCTTACGGTATTTAAATACCAATAATATCAATCCACGAACTGTAATAAGGAAATATATGTTATTGTATTTTGAACGTTTGTAAAGTATTATCGTCTACATACATACACAACTATTTACAAGATTAACAACTGGTGTTGCAATATATAAATTTGGGTTTGTTTAAACTTAAACGATATTTTCAAGGCTCCCGAACCTGGAACTTACAAACTAATTCTTAATTAACATCCAAGGTGTTTCTTCTGAGTTGTCGAAGTTGACACATGATAGTCTATGATATGAGATATAGAATGCAACTATGTGTATATTTTACATTTCACATTAAACCATCATTCCTTAAGACATCCACTTTAAACAGCGCACGTCTTGATGGGTATTGAGACACTTCACGGAACAGTATCTAGATCCACAAGTTACACATCTATAGGGCCCCTCAAAACCGCAAACACTGCAGAATTGTCTAGCGGGAAATTTCGATGGTGCAGCTTGCGCGGTCATATAGTTCGGCGGTTCTGTACCCAATGCGTGGTCCTCTTCGAGCAAGGCGTCCAGACTCTTCTTATATCGAACCTGCTTGAAATCGCGTACTCCTTTACGTTTTCCTGGTCGTTCCTTACGTTCCGCGGGGCCCAGAAGGGTTTCTTCAAACTTCGGCGCCTTCTTATTCATGACCAGGTTGGCATGCGGATCTTCATGGTAGTTGTCCTGCTCAAGCGCGTCAAGTGCCTTACGGCGACGCCGCTCCCGCTGAGCTTCATCGAGAACGATACGGTCTCCACGTCTTTTACCACTGCCAGTAGACTCCATCTTACACGTTATACCGCACTCGAAATAGGTGGCTCAAAGGGTTTCGCTCGCTACCCGCAAGTCTCCCCTTATTTAGATTCCAGTAGTAGCGGTTGGTTAAATCTGGATGCAAGTAACCCCGATCACTATTTATTCACTCACTATATGCAATTTGAAATTAGTGTCCTTACTTAAAAGTCCCACAAACTAGCTAGAAACATTTCTCCGCTTTTTTGCGCACTTTGAGCCGTTCTTATATGGGTTTGATTTATTTTGCAAGTTTGTTTATCGTCTTTAGACACCGTGTTCGACACCGGTGCGATAACAGGGGACTTTTGTTATTGACAAACTCGAAATTTAGCGGGCGTCCAAGCGACCAATGTACTAGCGGACATCGAACATCTTTTTTGTTTATTTTTTATGGTATTTATCAAGTCTACTTCTTTTTTTTATAGAAAGTAATTCTAAAATTGTTCAGTTAAAATAGCGAAACTAGTTTCTTAGTAGGTTATTCATCTTAATTTTCTAATGAGTTAACTAGATTCAGATATCGTCGTCTGCTGTCTCACTTGACCTCTATATAAACAACCGCGCATCTCTATCTTTGAAGTGAACACCGGTCTGAAGACGACGAAATTGTAGACGAAGTTCGAATAGTTTCGTGCGCAAGTTGTGGTGGGATTTCTCCGCTTTGTGAGGTCTGTATCAATAAGTTTTTTAGTATTTCACTTCCTTGGAAGCCTATTGACCTGCAAGCAGTATGTTAAATAGGTTATAATGTTGTTGCTTCGCAATACACTGGAAGAAAGAACAATAAAAACACCTTCATACCATGTTTTTGAACCTAGATTTTCAATAACGAAGACCAACTCTGTGGAGGAACAGGAAGAAATTATATATCAAAAAATTTAATCGAGAGTTCAAGATATTTTCAAATTTCTATTTTCAAAATTTGCAAAATAGATATTGTGGTTAGCCTGTTGAAAAGAATGTATTAAATCGATGCTTCGAAAAAATAATTTTACCTATTTTTTTATAATATGAAAAAGAGTAACAATCAGATGGTTGAACCTAGTATAAGAAAGTGTATGCATTGTTTATATTCATTGTTGTTTCGATCATGGAACATAGGCTGAAAATGCAAAGTGCGATTTTCGATTTCGAAGAAATTTTCGATAACACATTTGGCAGCGTTCTATATTGTTTAATTAGCGTCTCAACTTGTGCTTTGGACGTTTGTCTGCTTTTAATTTAATTTAATTATGTATTTGAATAGAAGCCAAATCAAAATTCTTGAAGGCTCTCATTGAGTGTCTGTGGAGGTGTGGAAGCAGGTGATCAACTCTATTATGTACGTTCTACTCCTATATTTTGAGATGCACAGACGGCGATAATAGCGAGGATGTTATCTTAAAATGATAATTAACGATCATAATATATTGTTCTTCTAAATCTATCTGTATTCTAATTCTATCAAATATTAATTCGTTTGAGGTAGTATATAGGTAAACACGAAGTTTCTACGTAGTTAGAAGTACAAAAGAGCTACTGATTCTGATGCGTTTTGTGCGCGTATGTTGTCGAATAATGCCGTTGCAGGCAAATTAAAGAAATGTTCTATCACATCTCCCTAGAGCATGAAATCCTGTTGCACCCGAGATACTTCGGACCGCAGCTAATGGAAACAGTCAAACAAAAACTTTTCACAGAAGTCGAAGGAACCTGTACCGGAAAGTAGGTGAATGCCCTAGATTATTTGAGTATTTTAACAGAAAATGATACATTGTAAAATCCTTTGTCTAGGGATTTCCAAAACACTAGCATGCTAGATTTAGAATGTTTGTGATAACAAAAATATAATAATAATAGTGATAATGATCTTCACCAATCAAGTAGTAAATAAAAATATTAATCAAGTTAAATTTAACAATACATTCAACAGATGACATTAAGCTTGCGAAAAAAGTGAATTTTTAAGTCATGTTCATATTTTTAAAGATTTCATTTGTTAGTATATACAATTCTAGGCTCTTAAATGACAGGTAATTGAAAATCACATACGGTTAAGTATTGTGCTTTCACTCCGTTCTTAATAATGTTTCTGCTAGTAAAATTAGTTTTAGCGTACCTAACAGTTATCCCTAAACAACGTCTTTTCAGTATAGCAGAACTTGCTCGCTCGCTACAAAAGTTCTATAAAATAAGCATGGATAGCATGAACATTGTGGTACTAACATTGTATTCAATAATTAAAGTTTTTGAATGTTTTCTGCGTGTTTTCTAGGTATGGCTTCGTGATTGCCGTGACCGCCATCGACTCCATCGGAGACGGTCTAATTCAGCCCAATCGTGGGTTCGTCGTATATCCTGTGAAATATAAGGCTATAGTTTTCCGCCCCTTCAAGGGCGAGGTGCTAGATGCGGTTGTCACACAAGTGAACAAGGTCGGCATCTTTACGGAGATTGGTAAGTTTTCCTGCGATGGTCACAAAGATCACTGGTACACTAACGATGAAGTGCTTATCCTCAAAACCCTCTTTTCTGCTACTGCCATTTTTCATTTACACGAAGAAGTTGAAAAGGTGTCAGTGATGTTGCGCTGCCGTTGTTATATTTTTTTTGCAGTGCCCAATATATTTCATATGGTTACCTATTCAATTACAACAGTTGCTATTTTTTTACTGAGTAAGGGCTAGGGAATCGCTAGATGGTACTTACTACCGCTACAATATGACTGAGATTGTTAGAAGGGCCATACAGACGTCTTTGCTTAAAAATACTATACCTCAAAAGTAATATAATTTGCATGTCTGTTGTACTTTTAGGCCCTTTGTCATGCTTTATCTCACGCCATTCAATACCTCAAGATATGCAATTCGATCCCAATGCGACGCCACCGTGCTACAAAAATGCAGAAGATGAGGAAATCGCTCAGGATGATGAGATTAGGTTGGTCTTACAGACAGCGTTCGTTTAGTAATTCACCTAACGGCTGCAAGGACAATTTCTGATAATATAAAAAGAGTATCGTTTCCTCAAAAAAGGGGCATGATTCGTTTCTATTAGACGGATTAGTAAATTTTCTAAATATATATTAATATCATAATTTTCTTTCTAGGTTGAAAATTGTCGGAACTCGAGTGGACGCGACAGATATCTTTGCCATTGGAACGTTAATGGACGATTATTTGGGCGCCATTGCTAGTGCATCATAACGTATTATTATATGTGTTATTTTAATGCCAAGTTACCGTATTTTGATATATTCGATTGAGTCGGGAACAAAAAATTATGTGACTGTATATGAATGTAAATGGGATCAGAAATCTCATTAGCCACAGAAAATAGCTTGCGACATGGATACCATGTAATGTATATTGGATAAAGAATTTACTATTTTGGTTGTATCAGCTGACTGTATTTCTTCCAACAGAACTATTAGGAAGAAAGTTTCTTTAGTTAAATATAGATTATTTTTAGCTAACTTTATGATATATAGCTTAATGGTTATTTCGCGTTTACACAGAAAGTGGTCGCTCCGTACACGCATTCACTAGAAGCTAGACTTAATTACCAGATGGTGAAAGACCATATCTAATAATAAGCAAAATAGGTAATTTTGACTGGTCTAACCCCGTCAGCTAATATGGCCTGAACTCACACGATTAGCGTTGAGTTTTTTTAAAACTTTCGAGTGGGCAGTAATTCTATAATTATAGGGGTCACAAAATGATGTAAACGCAAAACGTCGATTATTATATCAGTCTTTAGATACATTCGCATATGTTGAATAGGATTAAGAGGTTCTGCACTAGATTTTATGTTACGGCTGTTTCATTTCCACCAGTCTCTTGGATAAATTAAAGTTTATTTCTCAATCAGACGCCGATCAAAATGAAGTTAATGGATCATACTTTGCTGTTTGATCAGGTGAGTACTCTGCTGCCCACACTGACACTAGATTGGTTTAGGTCCTATCTAAATCACAGGTCCTTCCGTGTCAGAATGGAGGTCGTATTTACTGCGACACATTCTCATTTCTTAGACGTGTTTCAAGTAAACTGTGTCTCGCCGCTGTCAAACGTTCAAAATTTGTTTCAGACATAAATGCACACCACTGTAAGCTAAACGGGTTAATATACAGATTATGTAAAGATATTTTAGCAAGTTCAATGTCGTCAATCCTATTACGTTGTTTTTAAAAAAACTGCCAATGGTATCGCTCAATTGTCTGTCAAGAACGGCATGTTAATCTCAACGCACAAGTGCATTGTGCTGAAATGAAGATCAGGTAATTTTAGTTACAATTACTGATGAAGTCCAGACGCGTACTGTCACGAAAAACCTTAGGATTTTTACTTTACTCAATTCAATCATTCAAATTGTTCTCTTTGTTGATAACTATTGTTTTTGGCCACTCGGTAATCAACAAACATGATGTCCATATACATTAAAAGGTACAATGACTTCCTCTAGAGGTGCAGTTAAAAATTATCTTTGAATGCTGCTCGTAGTTGTATCTTTTTTACAGAAAAGGGTCGTATTTCTCTATAATATTGAACAGCATTGAGATTGCGATCAATTAAATGCAAGACACTGTCATACTAACCTGTCTATCTTGATTGCTATATCGCGTCTGTACGTTGCGTGAAAAATAACCTTTGGCACAGTCTGCTCTTCGAGCTTCTTAGGCGCTGCAGTTCCTTTTCCTCTTTAACAGATATCGAACCTGGTTATAACTAGATACTGATTTAGACGATATCGAATGGACTAGGTAAAAAAATGAAACCGTCCTCATCCAGGCTAGGGCTCTACGACTTCGCTTTTGTGGTTAATCACCTACATTTCCCTTTTAATTCCTGAAAGGACCTTTACGCTTGATGGTATGGTATCGTAGGCTACTGCAGTAATTCGAATTTAATCTAATATGGTGTACATTAAAGCTATATGTATCTTGAAAAACGTTAGAAAATCTGTTGTAATTCGTGCTCTTTTGCAAGATAACTATCGAATGCAGTTCCACCGGAATTTATCATTGATGTCATAATCGATAGTTTGCTTTGGCGTTTGACTAACCGCAGTAATCTGTAGTGTTGGCCACTCTTTGGACCTGTTTTCAATATTCTTTCTCATAGCGGCTGTACTACTTTATGTTGTGTTTCGTAGCAGACAATAGTAAGTCAAATTGTTAGGATATGTATTATTAGAATTACAAGTTACAGCCGTAAGTTTAAAAGCTAATGCATTATATGGGCCAGACTTTACTGATAAGGTACTTGCTTGGTACTATGGGATGTCCACTTATTGAACCCCGGACCACGTATGCTTGGACTGTGGTTCGGAATTGATTTAAATATTAACTCAAACGTTTAAATTTGTTTTCCATGAGGAAAGTGTTTCCTGGCGGTATTTTGTGGTTAGGTAAACTAGGCTAACAGGTTAAGCGAGCAGCTAGCTGAAGAGAGCATATACATACAGCTGGCAGTGTTGTTCTGTCTTAAAATTAAATATTATCAACCAATTTGTATGAATATTCCCTAGAGTGTCGATTATACTAAATGGCATTTTTTAAAAAAACATCCATTGTATAATAAAGATGTGCTGAACTCAATTGTCTTTATAGCTAAGATCACTAAATGACTTTTAAATAGCTAGCAAATCATAAACCGCTTAAATAATCAATTTTCAATCTTCAAATCTCTGTTCCAGTTTTGTGTGTATGTATATATATATATATATATATATATAAAATTATGCATTTGCAGCAGTTTCCACCAGTTGCGAAGCGTCCCAACCTCATAGCAATTGTTATCTGTCAACAATGCACGTTTAGAGCTATACTCTCTTAATTTTATTTGTTGTATCACAACTTTCTCTTTTGTTTTTGTTCACTTAGTGGAGTTGAGTATTCGCGCTCATAGAATAGGAAGGATATCCGCTTGCTGATCCACTCTTCTTTCAAACTATGGGGACAGTCACTATAACCTAGTCGAGCCTACGGTCACCTTTATCACCCCAATCTGGCCTCGTATACCGACTTGCTAACTGTTGACTGTCGTGCGTCTCAAATGGCAATGGATCTAAGTTCACAAGACCTCGCTGAATCGGAGTCCGGAGTCCACATCTGATGTGGGTTGACTCAGAGAGAGCCGGTGAAGCGCGCTTTCCGGCCAGCCCCATTTGGACAGTTACCCTGGTAACGGAAAAATAAACAAGGAAGCATGACGTCCTTTGCACGTGAGTGAACATAACCACAAACGGTTTTGCCGTTTGGAAATGCAACAATTGTTTTACAGAGCATCCTTGCATGATCTAGGCAATACTCGGTTTCAAACTGAGCTCTTCGAACGTTCTTTGGCTTCGGATCCGCGTAGCAATGCCTGTTAGATGTTTTCGATAAATTTAAAGTATTTTTTTTTGTATGTTCGTGATTCAAAATTTACAAATGTGAGTCTGTGCATAAAGTCGCTAAAAAAATTTCTTTATAGTTAGTGAACTACTTTCTTTATTAACAAACAGTCACAGTCTAACCAATCCAAATATCTACCTGCATGTCTTACAGGAGCCGAAGAGGAGAGGATATTTCTAGAACGTTGCTATCGACTGTATGAACGAGTAGAAAGAGTTAAAGGTAATTGGCTTTATTTAATATCTGACAAAAATTTCTCGGTGTGAAAGCGACGCTAAGGGTTCTGTGTATTGGCTGCCGCTAGAAACGTGGGAACAAGTTTCCCAAACTCGCATGTCACGGAGAACACAATTTTGCATAATATTATGCGACTAGAATATATCTATATCATCTATTTCATGGCAGCTTGATCTCTTTAGAGTCATATCTGCTGGTATTCCGTAATATATTATAGCGATTATATTATTGTGTGTTCCTTTTCGTGGCAAACAGTAGTAAATCCAACTTTCTTACACTTCCATCTATTAAATATATTATAATTTCTAGTTACATCAGGAAATTCGAAAGTAGTTTAGTTTATGGTTTACGGAAATCGGTGCAAGAGAACCACTACAATAAATATTTTTTAAATACATATTACGAATCAGCAATAAAAATTTTGGTCACGGCCAATCTGATATGAATACTACGCATTTTGGACTCTGTTGGTCTATATCCAATTTTTTTTTATCTACATCCAGTTTATGATGTCTCTAACATCTTTTCTACGCTAGTAATTGTTCAGTGGAGATTGAATCATTCGTTTAACAAGACTGCTTGTTTGGTAGTAGCGCGAGTGGACAACAAGACGCCAAAGTGCATGTTTGGAAGCTACCTGGGAAGTGAGTATTTCAAGTATGAGCTTTTTTTTTGTATGATCGAAGTCATTTTCATGTGACTTATAACATATACCGGGTACTTAACATATTCCTTAGGTCCTTCCGAACAGAAGTTCAGTAAGTGCCTCAATGATTTCCTAATAATAATTTTGTTCATGTGTTGAATAGAACAAAATGAATTACGTAAACAGCTTATGTCGGCCGGTTCAACAGCCACGGGTTCGTCCGAAGCTCCCGGATATTGGAACCTGTCTGAGTTCACTTCATCTGAAGATGCCACAATAGAGCAGAGGATAGAACGTTTCCTCATACTCACTAATTACAAACGGACTCCATTTTCCCCAAAGAAACGATTCCCATATCTACGAAAAGCTCATAAAATGTATGTAAATCAAATGTTGTTCTACTAATCACAGTTATTCCTGTTGAGTCTAAATATATTATAGAAGCTGATCACGCTTGGACATATATCTTTTCCTCATCAATTGATTATCTGACTTTATTTCTTTCCTGCTCCTCGAATTCATATATTTTAATATTTATTTTTTGCAAACCGATTTCATCCCAGAGAGCCTTCGCAACCACTATCTTTAGACGTGATGGACCTTCATGCCTCCGCCTTCACAACGTCATACCCCCGAATCGTTCGGCGGGTCCCTGCAGCGGAATCGAAGTTACGTAAGATGCCATTGTTTTATCAGAAAGCTAGCATCTCCAGTGAAGAACCCTCGGCTTCGGCAGAGACCCTTGAGCATACAGAAGCGCGAGGTCATGAAGGAACCTTTCATGAAGGTCATGAAGGAATGTCTACGGCATCTACAAGCTCCCAACCGTCGAGTGATGGAGGATCATCGGCTTCGGCAAGCGGTTCATCAACTTCGTCAAAAGCTGATGACCACGATAACAGTAGGTCAGATGACAGTTCTGACAATGTTTCTGCAAATGGCAGTCAAGCATCTCATTATTCGATAGCTCGAAAATCAGTTTCATCAAAATCATCATCAATGTCGTCGAAGTCTTCGGACCGTCACCAAGCTGCACAGGGAGCAAAGCCATCCACTGCCAGTACAGTTTCAACAGTTAGCTCATCCTTAACAGTTAAAAAGTCACAAGAGATTCCAGCGGAATCGGTGTCTACGGTGAGCAGTGAAAAGCGGTCACGCTCCTCAAAAGTCAATCATCCGGGGGATAAAAAGTCTGTTGCCCTACGAATTTGCGCAGAGGAGGGGCTGTCTATGTCTCTTTCAAGCCTCGTTCCTATCGTATCCGAAGTGCAGGCTACAGTTTCGCCTTCGGTGGAGCCAGATGTGGAGGCTGTATCCGATGCCGATACGACACACGATGTCCCTCCGATGGAGTCGGAAAACAGCGTGCTTAACGAAGAGTCTAATGCATACGTGGACTTCTTAAACGACGTCACGGATGTCATTTTAGGTATGGGCGTATTCTCGCCATCAGCAATACAGGCAGCTATTGACGCGGCGCTTGCGACTAACGTGTATGGAGATGTCGATCGCGAACGAGCGCAGGTGCTTGTCGAACAGTTGTTTGCTTAGGGCGCAATTAAACGAAGTGAAGTGGGCAGCTAGGAAAATAATCTTTTGGATTTGTCACTATTCTGTTTTTATTATACCATGTGTAATTTGATAAAACATTTCGTGGTCGGAGGGTTAAAACGCAACGATAGATTTAATTTCAATAAGGATGTAGCGAATGCTTGAATTTTGAACCGTTCCCTAAGTGTGAGCACAGCTAGAATGACCATACATCAAGCGAATGAGTGCAATTTACACTAAGTATTAGTGAACGTGCGTAAGAGTACCAAAATTAGAAATAGATCTTATTTCATGGGAGAGTCTCGTGCTAAGTAGCATTACTAACTTTAAATTGTAACAGCTATTATGAACTCATATGTACCTAACAAGTCGTCTGGCTTTACCTGTATGAGACCAGGAATGCAAGTCACACTGCCATGGAGTTGATGAAGCAATTAAGTTGGTTGATTATATTCTGTAATAAATGGTATTCTACTGTAGGTGTATATTGTGACAAATCAACAAAACAGTGACATTTGTACTGATTCTGAGTTTTTCACAGAGATACTTGAAAAAACCAAAAAAGCAGAGCCACGGACAAATAAAAATTAGATGGCAGTATTTTTCGGTGTTCTTCTTTTATTGTTCTCGATATTCATGCGACACAATAGCAAACGCTGTAGTTTTTTGAGGTGAAAATGGCGAGTTTTAGTGTGTTTGCCAGTAGGATTCGTGGTAAGTTTTCGATACAGCCCCAACTCTTTCCTCCTGTTGTGACCAGCTTATGTCCTGGATGATTTCCTTCTGAGCCAGGAGGGGGCGCCACAGTTTAGGAAGGTACCAGACTTCCTGAGGCGCCGGCATTTTTCGCTAGCCCGCCAAGCAATAGCTCTGCTCCTCCGAAGACTAAGTACTCCGAGATTCCTAGGTCCGAAGATTGAGTGAAAGAAAATTTGTGTTAGACACACTGATTAAACATCTTCATTGTAGACAGAAGAAGTTGTAAGTAGTGGATGTCGTTTGGTCTATTTGAAGGTGTTAGGAGTGGTACAGAAATGCATCGGTCGGGATGGACTGTTGTGGCGGTTATCGTACTCGAATTAAGTCATAGCTCGCATGCTAATTGGTGGTGAGTTATTTATCCGCGCAGTCGCGATAACTTTGTAACGACTTGCATTGTCTATTATGGCATTTGAGATAAGTGTTAATGGACTTCAATACTTAAAAGTAGAGCAATTTCGGTGATTCATTACAAGGCAGCAAATAAGATAGGCAGTTCTTCTTGTACCTGGTCATCTCTTGGTTATCGTCAAAAAATATATAGGCCAAAACTAGAGCAGCATCATGATCACACCATATTTTGAATTAGCGACAGCGTTGAAGACAAAACTGTTTAATGAGCGATACGATTTGCAAGAGTAAAAACGTCTATATAGATTGGGTATGTGATAACGGTTGACAAACAAGAAAAGGTTTCTTTTCTTTAAGTTAAATCATAGAGACGGACGGAAAAGCCTTAGGCTCAGTTTGAGGAGTATTGTTTCTATCTATTTTGAGTCGTCATACGCATAAGCACACCCACATCACTGGACCCGCACTGGCAAGATTTTTAGCTATATTCTTAAGAAATTAATTGTTAAAGAAATTAAAAACAAAGCCCATTAAAAAGTAAGAGTTCCTTTTAGTCTCTGCGGAGACCCTCTAACCCGACTTTTTAGGCTGAATAGTCATTAATGAGTTATCGTTAATATATAAAATCTATTTATTCTGTTTGATAGTATTATTGATAAAGATGTTAGATTCTAGATTAATCTAGTTGTGATTTAATTTAACATGAGTTAAGCGTTGGAATTAGGTCAAAAACGAAGACGTTCGACACTGGATTTATTCTGCGGATGCCGGCTATATTTCTCGCATAGTTTTTTTTTAATAAGAATTGTAATTTCTCAATGCCATGACCAATTTCTAGACATCATGTTTTTTCAGTTCGATTGTTACGCTTTAACTGGTGTAGTTGCTAAGAATCTTCCGGTGACGGAGTGCTGCAGAAAAAAAAATACAGTTGTCCATAAAAACGTCTCATTTCTATAAAGCAGAATTTGAATCACACTGATTTTTAATTCAAAGAGATGACAACGCAGCTCCAATTTGTTTGTAAATTAATCTTTGTAAAGATTCTATACTGTATAATAGATGTTGGATATGTTATTTTTATTCTTCGTATCCATAAAATACCATGCCATCCAACAAAAAATTCATTTAAAAAATTCGTACATGTACAAGCCAATATTCTCTTGACTTTTTGTTTAAAAGATTTGTTTAGCCTCGTTGATGTTGCCTGTGCTCCTAGCGGTTGCGGTAGACATTGATGGCGATGATTTGTATCGACTTTTGTATTACATGAGTTGAATATAAAACTGAACCATGCTCAGGACATAATATACAGCCCAAGAAAAAGAAGGAACAGCTGCTTTGCTTGTGGTACAGTAGTACGCCACGGTTCCAGCTGAAGTGATTCTGAACACAGTGGCGAGCCTGGCTTGGCCTGGCGAGGAGGTATCTTTGTTCGACAGGACACTTGGACGCCTGGACTGGACAATCAACCAAGCGAACGCCCAATCTAGGTCATACAGGGACAAATTTATGACTTGAATTTATATGCCATTATGGCCGGTTCGCCAGCCCCGTAGGCGACAATATTTTAAGTCGTTGGCGGTTTTGGCGCGCGAAGCCATAAATCGAGCGATGACTTCAAGCGATGAGTTGGAGCTAAAATAGGCGAAATACGAAGCACACACGTAGGGAAGTGTGGATAAGACTTGCAAGTAATATCCGAAAAAGTGGGCACATGTCGACCAAATTACCCGTTTTCCTTGGCAGTCTACCTGGCACGCAGATTTTAGCTTGCGTTTTGTTTTGACCGTAAAATATTTTACAGACAGCCTTGAATTGTTCAATCATATCGTATCGAAAAGAAAGTATCAATTATGGTGCTTGTACAGATTTTCTGCTAAGTATTATGTTTTTAATGTAATCACCATCTGACATCATTGACAGACAAGAATCAGTGCAAACATTTATCTTGATAATTACCACAAAATACCTGAAGATTACTACATATTACGATCTTGGCTGAGATAAAACTAATTAACCAGGGATAATGACAATTAGAACACATAAGTAGCTTAGAAAAACGACTCGCTTAGACTCACATTTTCCTTATATGTGTACAGCTTTCCTAAAAATGTGCTTCTGTGCATCTTTTTATGCTATTTAAGGCGCCTAAGAGGGTGATCGCTAGAAATAAATGTCTGAAAAAGGCTTTCAGGGGCCTTAATAAATTTATTTTCGGTTTTATTTCACTACTTATTTCACGAATCACATTTGATTGAAGTTGGACAGATATACTCAAGATGTCGTTTCAAATATAGAGTATTTGCTGTTAGTTCTTAGACGTATTATTATGGAGGTTTTTACAGCTCAGAAAGCGCCTCACTTACTATATGTCTCGTATGATCTCCATCTTAAGTCGAGAAGAATCTATAACAAAAATCAGGCAATTTGGGGTTCATAACCAGGTATTTACAAACGCTCCGTATTTTGCATAGAAGTGAGCTGATGGTCAATTATAACCGTAAATTACTATTAAAATGGAGCAAAAACAGTCGTTATCAAATGAAATACTTGAAACCTGTATTCAGTACTAGTCGTTTGAATCAAGGGTCCTATTTGTTGCCAGCTGGGCAACGCTGGCTTGCTAGAGGACTTATCTCGCGAGAACAAGATGCCCATAGGTGTGTACACGTTGAAGTACTTTTGCCCCATTTATCTACAAAACTATGGGTACGGTTAACCCATAACACGAAAGCATATACAAGTACGTTATTATTAACAGGCTTTTTTTAAACATTTTTAGGTACTTGGGAATGCCGTCGGCCCTGGATGAGACGTCCCTTCCGGCTGCAGCGTCTTTCGATGATTTTTGCAGACATCATCTAAGCCCTGCAATAAAACACAGCAGCAGGTTGTACTCAAAATGTATATATTAACCCTGATTTGCTTGTTTCAAGTGTCATTATTTCTGTTAGTAGTACAGGGCTTGACCACAGTTCTTCAGTCTCCTACTTCGTCGTTTTCAAAGGGCATGCGCAAAAATGTGATATGTGACGTGCACGTTCTACCTCTACAGGGATATCTGCTCCCTCAAACGGCCAACATTGGAAACTATAGGCCGCGGTGCTCAAATGGGTATCGAAGAATGCCAACGACAGTTTCGCATGAGTCGATGGAACTGCTCGACGCAACCGGAGGACACGAAGGTCTTTGGAGGTGTCTTGAGTATCAGTGAGTACCAGCCGATACAAGCTTAACAAGCGTAAACATATGAACGTAACGAAGTTGCTTTTCATCAAAGGGATTTCGTTGTGCTTCGTTACGCATTAATAGGAGTCCATGTATAAGGTAATTTTATGATATGGTTTACATGCAAGAATCGATCGCTCTTATAAGTACAACAAATATCTTCAATCACTTACCATTACAGTGTCGGATCGACTTTCCATTAAAACTTTTCGAGTTGTATCAATTAACCGCAATTGTTGAGCGGGTGTTGTATTTAATGTGATGCTGCGACGCAACCTAGTTACGAAACTGGCTATGAATGCCATTTCGTTGCACGACTGTTCTAGTTTTACTTCCAGTTGCATAGTAGCTTTGAAATGGTGTGTACAAGTGTACACAGATCCTGAACCAAATGTTCTGTTCGGTCGTCCCACAAAGAAACGCATGTTGTGAACAGCGACTCGTGGTACATAGATATCTAAGACTACTGGATGAACTCCAGTAAACCCTTGTCTATCGAAAGCTTGAGCATTACGCGAGCTCACTCCCTCTTTAAAACGTGGCGAGCAGGATGTTCTTCGGGGTCGCTTTAGTGGTCTCTGGGGTTTTTCTTTGGAGCTGTGTCCTCACTGACAACCCAAAACAGGTCTCGAAGCAGCAAGCTTGAGATATTGCTAGTTCAGATGCTGAATGCATCCAACTCTCGTCGGCAGTAAAGTCTTGCCTTGGCCCGGCGCCCTGAAGTCCATCAGATGCTACTCCAGAGGCAACTACCACAGTGCACACTTCTCCATCTGACTGGCTCATGAACAGGATTCCTCTGGAGATTCTCTGCTCTGTTTAGTAGCTTTTGTTTTGTTCATAGCTTTTATAGTTATTCTGTTCACCTCAATTACATTTGCCAATAAGCTGAGCTGGTAGTGCAGGGCTCACAGGAAATACGCGCGGGCTGTATAAACAAACCGACTGAGAGGATTCATGTTGAGCCTAAAATCTTTGGTTATAAATAGCTGCGTAAAAGGCGAACTCTCCAACAGGGCAATCGAGGCAAGTTTACGATATATTGAGAGCAGATAATAGTGCAGCGTTAGCCATACTCTCAGGATGATTTTATATAGTAAAGCGGCATTGAATGTTGATATATACTTTACAAATTCAACGAATCTCTTGTGTGAAATAGGTGTGGGTCGCCTGCTGTCAAAAGAAACAAGCAACAATTATATCTTATAACTGAATATGTGCACTGGTCATTTTAGACATATCTTGGATATAGCGTTAAATTTGACCGAGAAATAGATTTTGTACTGGGCTTTTCCGTTGAAGTTAGTTTTTTTCTTTACGGTACAGATCTGACGACCTGAATTTCCCTTCATCATTCAACTACTCGTACGTTAATCGGTTCTCATGCGTATCTCTTTTAACTTCACTCGTCGTAAATTATTAGCTGGAGTAAAAACCTTGTTTCAATAATTCAAAAAAACTGGAAAACGAAAACACTTCTATTAATTCGACACTACGTTTAAATATATTTTATCTAAAACGTACCTAGTACTTTTACAGTTACAATACTCGCCCACGGTCTGCTTTAGGCACAGTATTGTCCCTGGTTTTAGGACAAAAGAAGGAGCTATACCGATCAGGCCAATCTGCTTGGCTTGACCGATGCCACCAGACTGAAGCCTTAGGGTTGATATAGGTATAGGGGACTGATGGGACGCATGCTAGGAGCATGATGCGTAACTCTTAATAATCGCTATAAGGCGTTTATACCGGAAGCTACAGTGGCGGGCTCAGATCACCAGGCGAAGGGTAGAAGCTTGGGGGTATAGGGGGCTAACATAAGGCGACGACCAGATTGTTCGGACACTGTAGTTTAGCCGCGTGACGGTGGAGGCAGCATAAAGGCAGCTTTTATAACTCCACGGTCAGGCGTTTACCCATCAGGCCCCTTTCCATATTTTACTACTTGTCCCGACTCTCAAAGTATTTTGTGCCTTGCCTCCCCCCCCCCCCCGACAGTCTCCCTTTATATCCCCATATCGTCCCGTATCCGCTCTGTGCCATGCAATGCTAGATGAAAATAGCTCGAGCCAGCGCCATCACAGCAACAAGAGTTGCAATGACTAGGAACGAAGATTGACTTGGTTCACGAGCCTTACTCTGTAAGTCACGTTCCGACTGATTGGACGGTTCGGGATTCGGTATAGTATGCTTTTGTCACTACGAGAACAAATAAAATTACATACAGAAGGACTGCGGCTAACTGCGTCAAAAACCAACTACCAAAAAAACCTAAATTCATAAGTGCGCTACTGTCACTGAGTAGATATTGCTGTTTCAGATACGCCTCGGATATCTTTGACTATTAAATGAGGTATCAACGCTCAGCTTCGAACCTATAGCACCTTACTAAGTGTTTCTAATTATGAAAGGCAACATGTTACTACAACCCCACTTCACAGGGAATTAGTAATAGTTTAGTTGAAGTGCATTATCCTGTCATGCTGCAGAGGCGTGGTTCATGCATTAAAGCAAGCAACTATGACTTGGCATATAGTCATTCCTAGAAACAGCTGGGACGGGGTGAAACTAAAATTCCTTCGTTAATTGCGATTTTTTTGTCTGGCAACATTTAAAGATTGACGTCCAGAATCGTCAGGTGTAACTTCAGAAAAATGCTGATATTAAGTCAAGGATTTTATTACTATTGATCTACTTACAAGATTGGTAATATCGTAAGTTCAAGTGTTTTATGATAGACTTATTCTAGAATAAATAGCTTTCTTAGAGATTCGAATTTTCCTTACTTATTAAGAATTTGCAAACCTTGCCCCCTGGTAAATAAAATTAAATGATAGTTCTTAACATATATATAGGGATTAAATTTCTTTTAGTATAAAAATCGTTCAGTCTCATATTTGCACACAAAAATACGGATCCTGCCGTTTTCTATTAAGTGTTTTGTTAAGAATACGGATAACACATCGAAAACAATGTAAATTGTCCTTTACGTGCTGTTGAATTGATGGCCATATCTAAATTGCACTCTTAGTGGTCTCATATAATGACCTCTGTATTGCAATCCTGAAGCGGTGGGTTTCATATGAGAAAATAAGTTTTTATTGTGCTTTGTTCGAGTCAAAGACATGCCCTGATGTCAGTACTTAAGCATGCTGAAAAAGAAGATGGCGAGGAAAATTGGGAAATCAGCTTTTATGAGGGCGCGGATCACTGTCCTCTCTCAGGACCATTTTGACTGTCCAAGTCCGTTGTCGTGTTTGGCCTGACTCCCGCCCTTGCTGGCACAGCCCGCTCGTGCTCGCTAGATTTGAGATCCTCGATATAAGGCAGCCAGGGGGGCTCGATGCCCCGATGTGTTTATCCGCAAGGAAGCTGTTTCCTGGTATTTCACTTGCTAGCTAGTTCCTTGATGCTTACTCTTATCTTTCATGTAGCTGATCCGTAGCGATATATCTAGCTTTAGAGTCGTTTCTCATTTATCCTAGCTTCTGCTGCCAACGATATGCTTTTGGTCGCCCGAAAGGCGGCCCTGGTGGAGATTGTCATGTCAGTGACTCACCTGTACTGAGGTAATGTTACAGCTTATGTCGGTGCAAATTATCTAAAAGTCGGATTCAGTCGAACCTGTACGGTAATTATTTTGAATATTCAAGTGGCGCGGAAGCGACTTCTAGAACAATTCGATGATAATCGCGTCAATGAAGATAATGTGATCGCAATTCTCATAGAAAAATAATTAATATTTACAATTTAATGATATAATAAATTACTAATTTAAGGCAAATATAATAAACCTTCCGTGTAATAGCTATTTAGCTGTAGTGCTAAGTAAGCCTTAATTGCGGGCGATCTTTTGATTTAGACCATTTAAAGATTTAATTTATTAGAAGCTATTACAGAAAGTAAAACGGCAGTAAATAAAGCAAGTCACTCTACGACACATAACGGAATATAGATAGTTGTTGCTCATCGTCTATGTATACAAGAGTTGACATGGTCCATATAGGTTTACTCCTGCGGTATTAAAACGTAAGAATACGTGTGACACTTGGCATATTGGAAAGTTGGGGCAAAATCAACTATTTCCAACGGATCAATCCTAAGATAGGGGCTTCCTCCTGAATGAGATCTTCCTGTAATTACTTATTACCGTTGACTTCACAACTAAATACGGTCGCCCTCTACGGCATTGCCATGTATCTATGTACACAGTTGATTTCAATAATAACTTATTGCCCATTCTAGTTGTTTTGCTGTCCCACCCACACGTACACAGGAACGGAGAATGCATATTATATGACTGACCTAGCGCTACACTTGACCAGAGTTGTCCAGCCCACTTTTACGATGTTTGCCACTAGGCAGCGTTGGTCTGAAGCAGGAAGACACAAACAGCGGCAAACAATGCCTGCTTCGCTTAGTCGTGATGTTCGCTCACGGCTTGAGCTAGCGCCGTAGCTTGGCTCGTCCTATGCAATTATCTAAATCCGCTCCCGCAGCCGCTACTAGCTACGGCTTCACCAACTCGCTGGCATCGTAGCTAAATGCAACCTAAATGTATCTTTAGTCTGTACTGTCTGCATGGCCGTAGAAACGACGGAGAAGATGCTCCGAGGACTTGCTGGGTTGCTAAGGCTGTGCAGGCGATCCGGGTTAACTCTCTATCGTTTTATTCGTGCGGCTGTTGCCATAGCGCGGCTACCTCGCGGGGTAATATAAGCGCACATAATATAGGACTAGCTTGAATGCTCCTAATAAAGTGGAGTGTCTCCTGTGCTGAGGTAAAATGCCAATCGTCTTCTCTGCTTTCTCCTAATGACAGGGCCATTACCAGGGGACAGGCAACTGTCAGCCACAGTCCGACTTTCCCTCTCGACTGGTCGACATAAGTTAACATCGCCCGAAATGCGAATTCGAGGCAAGGGATTGGAGAAGGATGGAGTGAAACTGGTTGTTATTAGCCAACTTGCACCTGCCTTTTAGCCGGGAAACCCTGGAGCTGTCTTTTTCTAACCTGACCAGCCGACTGCTAACTTGTGCTCATAACTTATACACGAACATGTATATTAGCGGCTATATAAAGAAAATAATGAAGCTTATGTTGTACACGACTTTAATTGGAGTTTTTTTTTTCATATTTTGTATGCGATTCGTCCTAGTTTTTTAAACACAACAACAGCCTTGCTCAGGGTTACAGTCAGGAAAATACTTGTAACTTAGAGTTCGTCTGTTAACACCTTTCACTTTACACGACAACCTTAACGTCTTGTACCTTCACTCCTGCCTATCTATAGCTCTGTAGGAAAACTAGGGTTTGACTATGTTTGTAGCAAGAGTTGCATCGAAGTTCAAAAACGTAATTAAACTATCATTGGTAGATGAGTATTACATACAGAGCAAAATTGTTATTTTAGCCATTTGTATCCTTACCTTCAATAACGTGCTTTAATATGCAGCATGTGAAGAAGGAAGCGCCAGTACTCCAATTGAAAAGGAAGCATTCTCAGCACTCACTGGCTAAACGTAGCTAATCTTAGTGAGTAATCATATTTAATGCTACAGGAATAATTATATAAATAAAGCTTTTATAGAACAAAGCTCAAAAACATCACCATGGTCAAGAGTGGGTCATCAACCAAGTATGTGTTTGTTTCTTAGATTTAAAACCTTTGTACCATTCATAATCTTATTATTTTTCTGCCTTTCTTTATACGAACGTATCTTTAGAACTATCCCATTGCTGTGGGCCTTTACACATTTGCTGAAATGCCAACCTAGCCCTAGTCCCGAAGAGTGCCAGAACTGCACAGGGCTAAGCTGTAGCGTGCAAATGAAACGTTTCTATAAACTGTAAGTATGACCTAAAGGCCAAGGCACAAAGATTAAATCAGTTCACGCGAAATTTCAATTCTAAGATTTACCTGTTTAACATTTTTCATTGTTTAACAAAATAAAAAAGTATTTCATACCAGGCCTTTGTAGCAAGGTTCTCCTTTAGCAATTAGAAAATCTGACTAAGTACAAAACGTTTGTGTATGGGTAAGTTTACAAAAAAACATACAAATACACTCCTTCAATGTATGTAAATGATCCACTCAACTTGGTTTCACAGCAGACAAAAATGGAGATCTGCGCAAATGTAGATGTTGTGGAACCGGATGGTTCGAAAGACGAAAATGTGTACCGTTGCTAAGCAAAATGTTCCACGTACCTTTTTTTTATTTTAATTTATAAAAAGGCTAAGATCTTCTTTCTGTACTGTCTAATCTATATACATGCTCGTTTTTACTATCGCTGCAACTGATAGATAGTCGGGAGAAGGCGTTCGTGCACGCGATATCCTCTGCCGGAGTCGCGTACTCAATTACGCGCGCGTGCAGCCGCGGTGAGTTGCATGAGTGTGGCTGCGACTCCGCCATTCGCTCGAAAGGCACTCGCGGCCGCTGGCAATGGGGTGGCTGCTCCGAAGATGTCGCTTATGGCGCTCGATTCTCCAGGTAAAATCTTCATATGCAGTTTGTGTATAAAAGCTACCATAGCGGCACAATAAATGATGCATTATTAAGTAATAAATGCTGCTTAGTTGACTAATGCTGTTCATCTTCTAAATTCGATAATGATGGATTCTTTATTTTTGTTTGATTTTCCATAAACACAATAAGCGCTTTATCTGTAGTTAATTTGAATGTTTTTAGTTTAAAACAACGGTACCGATGTATGTCATTGTTATTATATCATATACGTTATTGTTATTAAACATATATATATATTTCTGTATGCTTTTATTAGGTAAACATTTTTTCAAATTATAATAAGTTAAATTAAGCAGAAATATAGTAAAAGGTAGAAAAATTTAGTAACAAAGCAACGGATTCTATGTTGCTCAATAAAACACATATTCCGTTTATTAAATAAATATGGTGCTTTTGTTGATTTTAAATGAATAAATATAGCGAAAATCACGTGATGTTCTAATGACACACGACTGCATAAGTAAAAATATAGTGTCTTCGGACACTAATTTTGAAAACTTACCTTTCCAATTCAAGAACGTGATATGATACCTTTAACATATCTTTTTTCTCGTTTGTTATCTATGTGAATATGTATATAATGAAAAAAATTATTATCATAGGGATTTTGTGGACGTAGGAGAAGATACAGGCAGCGCACAAGGTCTCATGAATCTTCATAATAACGAGGCAGGCCGAAAAGTAAGTGATATTGGCTTTGGGTGGCTACGATGTTCCCACAAATGTTTATTTATGCATCATGTCGGAGGAGTAATATTTTTGTTGTACTACAAAGGGGCAGTAGTTACTTTGATTCGTATCTTCACGACTTTTTCGAAAGAGTGCGGTGGACTCTTACTTGATTTCATACTTTTTCTTTGAATAGATTCACAGAAATAACGTGTCGTTAATTTTACGGCCTAGAAAGTAGTAAAGCAAAATTTTCTGCCAGTATGAAGTGTTGAAATTAATCTATTAAAGTGGTATCTAAAATCAGTCATTATGGATCACGTGTATTTTAGGCTCTCCGTAATAATCTGGAATTAGCCTGCAAATGTCACGGTGTCTCAGGCTCTTGCTCACTGCAGGTGTGCTGGAGGCGTCTCAAGGAGTTTCGGTAAATACGCCTATAAACTGTAATAATGATCTTTTATTTTATTTATTTATTAATATCCAGTATTTAGTATTGGATTAAAATATTACTAAATTAGATATATTTGAATCTTGAAGATGGCACGATAGCGCTTTATTTACTTGAATTCTCACATGTTAACGAGACTAACGGAGTGAGACAACTGAGTATTCCAATGGTGCTCCCTGTATAAGCTCCGGCAGTCTACAAAGGGTTGTTTTAGAGTCAATTGTATAGAGCAGTTGAATTGGCTCAACACAAAACGCAAAAGATATATGCCAAAGTACATTTTTATTACGCAAGCAAAACGAACGTAGGTATAGCAAAGTAATTAGAGAAATATTGAAATGTTTTACGGTTGCCGTGGCTGGGATAATTGGTTTTTCGCTTTCCAGTAAATCTTTTAAGGAACATTTCGACACGTCTCTTTGATGTATGAAAAATATGAGATTCTGTGGCTTAGAGGTGGTGCCAAAACCATGGAATTATTTGATATATATATATTTGCTATTGCTTCTTTTTTGATATAAAATGAAATAATTCAAATCCAATTTGAATTTGTTGACAAATCTCGCTTGTCGTATCTTTCAGGTGTAAGAAAAGTAAAAGCATTAGCGCGTTGTTTTTTCATTCTAAAAAATTTCAGAGCCATAGGGGAAGAGCTGATGCAGCGTTATGATGGGGCAACTCAGGTGCAAGCTTCACTGAGTCGAGGCAGGGCAAAACTGAAGCCAGTAATGCGCGAAGTGAAACGGCCTGGCAAAAAGGATCTCGTCTACATCGACGATAGCCCGGACTACTGCCAAAAGAATGAAACGTTAGTTGCTAATCCTCGTACATTTCATAGCCATCATTCTCTGATGATGCCATATGAAGGATAATAATGATTACGTAGCACCGTTATTCACTTGTAGAGTGATACCATTATTTAAGGAAGCATCAACGGCTTGTGAGATCGATAGGAGTGTACTGATCAGGCCAGCTCTAGTAATATGGGTCTTAACATTATTACATAGTTAGTGGCATACTACTGTGTATGTAGATGTGCGCACTTTTATATTTCATAGTACGCATATTGATATATGTTTATGTTTGTCCTAGGTATCCAATACGTAGGCGATCATTTTGAGCCATTTTAAGACCATTATTAGATGACACATTTATTTGTTCAATGACGACCAACTGCAATGCGATAGTACTTTCACTTTTTTTTTTATTCATACAGAATGTATAGTATGTATCACAGTGTCATGATAAATTAGCGTAGAGTGTTAGTATGTGAAAATACAGTTCACCTACGGTTCTCTCATTAAAAAAGGCAACAATTTTACATATAATAGTGTTGTAATGTAAAACGTCCAAAAAGTGTTTTTACATAATACTACTGCTTTAAAAAAACGTCATTTTAATTTTGCTTTTACATTAGGCTTTTAAAAATTGAGTGGCTCTCCCATTTCCTTGAACTAACTCACCAATAGTCGTCTATATATTTGATTCTTTTTCTATTTATAATTATTTTTTTAAACATGGTAATATTAAAGGTATTACAGTGTTTAAAAATGTGTTTACAGTGTCTGAAGTGTTTAGATCAAACTGCTCGCTTTCCAGATTACCCGATTATGTTACGTTACCAAGTGAAAATACGATCGTGTTCTGACCCTTTCAGATTAAATCTAATCGCATGAAAGACTACTGTAGAATCTAACGCTTGCTTTTGCAGAATAAGCCACGCTGAATACATAGACATAAAATAGTGACAGTATATGATATCTAAGAACTTAGTTTAGCTATGACGAGGTCTGATACTCATTGATTGCTGTTGCAAACCAGTTGCAGACGAGAGAGACATGCATTCTATATAAATTGCCTGAAATAAATGTTCGTACATTTTGAGAAAAACGGCTTGTGAAGCCTTACTAAAGGACTGAGTACTTTTTATTGACATTTTTAGTCGAAGTCAGCGAATTTCATTGGGATAAATGTCGTTGTTCCAAAAACAGGGCTGGTAGAGACAAGTGGTTTATACCAGCTTCTGATCCAGTCATAGAAAGATTTAAATTTGTTCTACCAAATTTTACTGAACTAACAAAATTAATGCATAGTAAAAGTATGGGGGAGGGGCCCACAGAGTGGATGCTGTGTTCTTTGCTGATTGGTATTTCTGGCCTGTTGTGGTGACTTTCTGGGTCTACCTTAGTCTGGAAGAAATATAAATTATCATCTTAGGGGTTGAAAAGTATATTATATGGGCTTCAATTGTTCAAATGGCATACATGACTAAGTCGATTCGCATAATCAGAAAGAACTATGATTGGCTTTAGTGAAGTTTATAAGAATCATAGATTTGACATTGTTTCAAAAACATTATGCAATAGTAAAAAAAAATGATTTGGCCTGCAAATGGCAAAGCTTTACATTCCTCATTGCTAGAACAGTTATAATGTACATTAAGAGAGCCGCATTCTTTACTATAATACAAGTCTATTTAAATATTTAGCAGCTGCAGAAAACGACGAAAACAGATTTAGAAACCAGTATAATGCTAATGGTAAGATTGCAGATGAAAGCAATGTGCTTCAGTGCTTCTAATGAGTACGCAATTGGGCCAATCTTTTTTTTTTTTTTTCTAAACTTTTACAACCTCCACAGCTTCTCATATAAACAGCGTACTATATGGCCAGCAAGATAGAAAGCTGTCAACTTTTTTGTCATAATAAAAACCCTTGAGTGCGAAAACTATATCATAATCATGGGGTTGGTGGGCGGTATACCCAGTTATGCCAGTATCGCAGAGAACTCTGTAAGTATTACTGATAGTTTGTATACTGAATAAAAATTGTATGCATAATATCCCAGTGTAATATAGTGCATCTGCCGGAAACGGCATTCCTAATGACTGGTCCTATTTTGTCATTGTTACAAAGCATGTTCCGTAACGTCAGAGAACTTATGATTTAAAAAAAAAAGCTAAATAATTAATGCGATTGAATAGGCTTGCACTGAAAAACCAACATATGGCCCTTTTCGTTTTTTCGTTAAGGTTTTTTAATTTCTAGTTGTATTACTCGTGAGACCGTGGCAAACATCATAAAACAGACTGAGGTCTTCTTTCGCTATAGTTTTTTATGGTTGTCGATACATTCAAGCCTCGTTGCAACAATGATCTCTAACAACGAATCGAAACTTGTGAAATGAACGAAAATTTATCAAGCAATTCTTTTCATCATGCTCATTCCTTTCTTCCAGGCTAGGCGTGTATGGCACTAGCGGACGAGCTTGTAACGCCTCAAGCTACGGACTTGACGGATGCCGTCTGCTGTGTTGCGGACGGGGCTACGTGACCATCGTACGAGAAGTTGATGAGAAATGTAACTGCAAGTTTGTGTGGTGCTGTGAGGTTAAGTGCGAAACCTGTCGAGTCAAGAAGGTTGAACACTTCTGCAAGTGATAAACGAAGTGGCCCTCAGAGAAATTCCCACATTACACTGATATGCTATAATGCGAAGATAAATATTTCCAACTGAAACTGACATAACCTAGAAGAAGTTTACTAGCGGCTAACTTAAACCGATTACAAGACTAGATAATCAGATTAGTGAACACCAATCTGATGTAAAATAGGCGACAACTCACAAAAAGGCACAATATCAGGCCCGCATGCGTCGCATTATACCGTTAACAGCCTGATCGACTAGAAGCGGCCACACATCCAACGACCTTTTTTCTAAGTTGATGTCGGTGACTCACAGATATTTAGACTCATCACACAAACTCTTTGTCGTCAGGGCTAGATTTGTGTAAGTTTCAATGTCGGTCAGTTGAAACCCGTATTCCATGAAAAATTTCTTAATCATATTTCAAGCAGTCGGAAAAAACCATATGGTAAACTTCTTTACATCACACGAACTTATTTTGCCACAAATTTGCTTTGAGTCGACACCTTTCTAAAATTAAGGATATTTAAGTTTTATCAGAACAGTCTAATTATAAGTAGTCATTTCCTACGTGCTCAGTATTTGATTCAAGCGATCATTAACAACTAGCGAACTACTGAGCTTGACATTAGCAAACAAACCACATCTGAAAAGGAAGTATCTTTTGAACTTTATCAGAACGCGAGGTCTACTTTACCAGGCTTCAATGGCCTCACGCTTTTCGACGAGTTTATCTCTGTTGAAATGTTGCAACTGTTGCAATATACAATAAGCATACAATTTCCAAATACTACCGAAGCTGCACATATCCATATCAATCACTTTGATTGTTCTGCATAGCGTTCCTTCATTTTATTTCAACATTCCACTATTTCCATATATATATATATATATATATATATATATATATATATATATATATATATATATCTGTGAATGATGTAAAAAAAATCAAAATTATTACATAGTCTGCTTGTCGGCCTATGTGTGGGCCATTCATGTAGTCTATGCAAAAAAAGAGTGTCCAGCGTAGCGCCATTTTGAAAATTGTCTTTACGATACGATTTATATGATACGTTAAATTCTCGTTCGCGGTCAGTTGGACGAAGTATACAGTACTATAGCAAATCACATATTAATTTTATACGGTACGAGCATTATCACCCGTAGTGTATGTGACGTAATCACTTCCAGCAACATTTGACCTGCCATTAGATAAATCGTAAATTGGAAAAAGGACCGAAGTGGGACTCATCGATTTGACATAGACCATTGAACAACAAAGGAGCATCGTTCAATATTACTCCAATGTTGCAAAGAACAGCTTGAAAATCGTTCGAACAGAATCGATGGTGGCATTGTATTATATATCCTATGCCTCGAATGACAACTAAATACCCATAGTAGCATGACCTATTTGCGATTTTGATATACTCGAAAGATACTTGCATAATATGGCAAAGCTAACTGCGTCGAAGTCTATAGAGCAGCATGATTACATAAAACTGGAAAAATAAATTTCAATAAATAAATCCATCTACGGTTGAGTGATCGGTATCATAATTTTAGAAAAAGACGACGGGACACCATTAAATTGCTGCTATTAGGAGTTCACTTTGTCCTGGCAATGAACAATCGCCTGTTTCAAAGCAAGTCTTGATACAAGCCAATATTATTCGATAAAAGGTATCTTAGATTCATTATTTTGAGCTATTGGAAAAGGTGCCAGTACATCAGCTAGTCAGGTTCTAGTCATCGCGTTCTACGAAGCTTTGCTAACATGGAGAAGCTATTATAGGTCGCAAACGGGCTTTTTACTTTCTACAAACGTGGCCTCTGCCCAGTATGCTTTTACATAGTTTATCGGTTCTGTCGAAAGTTGTACCAATTTGCCCTAGGCGTAAATGGCTGCCACCCAAATACGTAGCCCGTTTAGCCGTTACACTAAAATGACGAGGTCATAAGATACATGGACACTTTTCAATTAGATTTAGCATCAACTAAATACATTTACCATAGCTCTCAGGGTATATGTGGGCCATCAGTATTTCATATGGACATTGCATTTTCACCCTAAAATAAGACAACGATCTACCAGGTCCTGCCCTGTTTAACAGTGAATATACTACAAGACAGGCATTTTTAGTATCTGTAAATGCGAATCTTTTTGCTGCGATCCAGCTAATGCAAGTTTGGCAAAAAATTAGTTAATAACAAATAGATACACATTTTGAAACGACGGGTTGTATCTACTCCTTTAATTCTGACGTACAAAAGAGGTCTTCCATAAAGTTTCCTTTTACTTTTTACTGATTTAACTATCTGAAAAAAATTTGCAGTAAAAAGCACCATTTTTTTTTTTAGTTTTGTCACAGACGTTTATATATAGGATATAAAAGGCGCTCTCCCTAAACGAATTAACGTATCTGGTTTTCGTACAGCAGAGCAATCTGGTAACACTCTAGACGACGGCACTTTTCCCTTCGACGTGGACCAACTCGAAATATATTATTAGCATATAGTTACTCAACTTATGCATACGTCACGGTATTCAATGAACACGCTATGACTTGTAATCATTAACTAATTGTTATAAGTTTCTTTGAGCGACGGAGTTTATTTGGAGTTACACTTTGCAAACTTTTTATATCAATTAAATTTTTCCACTTAAAGAAACAGCAATCGTTAAAAATTGTAACAAACGACGAAACGTATTGCGTCACGTGTCTCCGACATCGTGGCAAAATAGCGATATTGGGTGTAATACTTTACTGGTATTTTCTACTCCATCTAAAACAAGGATTATCTTTTCACCCGTCCTTCATTAAGAGAATACGAAAGGTTATAGTTTGGGTACTTCTAACGCGATATAGTCATATCGTTTTCTCCATGGTGTTATCAAACTAGAAAAATAATACGTGAGGTGCATTCGGCACAGGGTACGGCACCTAAATTAGGACAAACTGTGGGAGGATGTTTACTCTAACGGGCATACGTTCATCCCATGTTCTTTGCAGCAGACAGAAACCAGTACTTTCTAAAACAAAAGAAAAGACTCATCATTGCGAATAAGGATGCGTCAATTTCAAAATTTGAGCGAAGGTCAGCTATTGTCCAATGTGTACGTACTATGCGAACTCCCATTGAGACTACAGACTTGTGCCACCCTAGATCGACAATGTACCGCGTCGCAAATAAGTATAAGGCTGAAGAATAGACAAAAACAGTTCCAGCACAGCACGGAAAAAGAGCACTGCAGACTCCAAAGTTAACCGTTGCTGTTCAAAAGTGCATTTCTAATGACCTTTCTAGTTCGATCAGTGCATTAGTGGATAAATTTGCTCTGAGTAAGCGTACGGTATCACGGGTTGTTTACGAAGACGTCAGGGTACGCGTTCTAAGCCATAACAGACATACAAGTTATATCTAAGGACAATAAAATCAAGAGACTTAATTGGTTTTGCTTGCTACTTAGTTCTGTCAAAGATGAATTAGCAGCACATCATTTTAGATCTTTCTCTGAGAAGGAACCTTTTTTTTCGACGCGAAGTTTCGACTGCAGAAAAGATTGTTGGCGGGCTCATAGTACAAAGAAAGCGCCAATTGTGGGGATCAACAAATGTTCCGCCAAAATTCATGCTCTGAGTGGGATATACAGTGAAGGAAGGTTCTACAGTTGTGGGTCGCTGGAGCGTTCAAAGGAACATCATACATTTTCCCACAAGACGGTGCACCGGTTCATAGCAAGCCGATTCATCCCAGGTTGGGTGATTGAGAATACGACCATGCTCTGGGACGGCCAGATAGGACCATCGAACAATTCAAATTTGAAAGGAGGTGGATTGCTGTGCATGTATAGAGCCTTATCAGGCAAGAATTTAACCACTCTCCATACGAAAATGCCAACTTGCTTACTTGCGCATTTCAAGAAGGCGCTCGTAGAACTGCGAAGGGAACATTTGAAACAAGTCTGTGAACGATTTAGAAGCCGAACTGGAGCTGTAATCGAGCTGAAAAATCGTTGCATCAAATAAACATGGCCGTCAATAATGACACTTTTAGCTCATGTTAAAAAAAAACCGCTAAATATCTGTTTTATTTAAATACGGTCCTAGAAATCAAACAAGAGAAAGCGCCCATTTTAGATCCCGTACCCTGTACACATATTGTAAGTTATGTCGTGAGTAGGATAAGCCGTTCCTCTTAACCAATTAAAAGTTTATTTAAAAGAATGACTTTCCAGGACTTGATTCATTGCAAGCTTATCAACACCGAAAAACGTCTCCATCGACCACAACGCTGATTATGCCCAAAACCGTTAGGGTAAACTACACTTGTGCCCAGAAGTGGCTTTCTAAGTCCGGACCGTACAGGAACGCTACTCTGAGATGGCCCATACGCAACGTGCACACTTTGTCACGACTGATCGTTGTGATGGTGAGGTACTGCGATTTCGAGCTAAAGTAGGTGCAGAAAGTACGGACGAAAGACTCGCACCCAGAAACGCTGCAATGCGTTGGGAGACGTTTTTAACGGGAACGGGCTTGGGTCGCGGATCCGCAAAAAGGTAACCAGGTTTGAGGTTTACAAGAGCGGGATTTCGGGAGGCAGATACAATACGCTTTACATAAGTGTCTGCACCGAAATGCTCCTTTAAGAAGGTAAGCTCATAACCTTATGGGCCTGCTGCTAACACCGAACACAGAAGAAGTTTCGTTTTTATTTTTATGTTTGACTGTTCTTTTCGTTCGTCTGTTCTGTTGTTGTAGTGCTTCTTCGAACGTTTCGAAAATGTGGACATTGGCAAAGCGTCCTGTTTCACATAATGGATGTGACGGACAATCTCGGATGAAACAGCATTGACTACATTTACAGCTATTTCGTCACTTATGGACAATGCTCTGGCAAACTGCTCTGTGTGGGATGAACACGGATTGGTCTAACTACGTAGTGGGACCGCAATCTGTTGCCTCGAGTGATTCTTCCACCAGCAAGACTCTGGGCAAGACGCCGTTTATACTGCTATTGGCTGAAGAACTACCAGGGTATAGGAACTCAGGAGGTTGATGTCGTCTATGTATGATAAGATAAAATGTAAGTAATATCATTTTAGTTTGTTCTGGGTGTCATTACGCGTTCAGCAAAAGAACTGCAAGCGACCTTAGGCACCTAAATGAGCTTGTCTTCTCTTAAAATCAAAATTTTTAAAACTTTACCCCTATAATTGTCTTGTTAGCAGTAACACCGATTACGCCTCTTTGTGCGATGGTACAGCGCATCGAGTAGCGGCAGTTGAAGCTTCTTACTGCTCACGAAACCGACTAAAGAAATGGCTTATAGCACCAACTATACAGTGGTAGATTAGCCTCGACGGAGCGAATAGTGGTGAAAACATGTAACCCGAAGGCTCTAACAAAGTTAATAACGTTGAACAAGCGACATTGGACAGCCTTCTCAGTAAGTAGGAACTGTGCAAAAGATGTGGCTGACAGCAACCAGGGCCTGGACCTGGATCGCACCACTGGATTAGGAAGTGACCTGCTGCAACGACCGCCATAGATCTGGTCGTTAGTTCGAGGGAACATGTTTATAGTCACTCATAAAAGTGTCCCGTACTGGCGTCCTTGTCTAGCAGCATACCACTTGTTACCTTAATAGGACACGTTCATGGAAGGAAAAAAGTTCTCGGCCGGTCCAACGGTACCCAATGTAGCTTAACTCTAGCTCGGTGGTTATGGGATGTGTGCTAAGTGTCCCTTTGTGCAATTGATTTTAGCGAATGTTGGTGTTGTAAAAGAACGAGTCTGAAAAAATTTGTATTTATTTCAAGATTTAAAACAGATGCTTGTGTATCTGCTCGGTGTGCGGTGTTCATCCAAGATGTAGGTGCACGTATGCAGATTATTGTTGACGAGCGACTGAGTCTAGCAGGATAAGTTAAATTTCGTAGGGTACTGCCTTTGCAATGCTCGGAGACAGTAGGAGATGTACAACTCGAAAGAGTTGTTTGTTATATAGATGATTAGTATTAGCTGCAAGTTCGTAATTCGAACAGATTTTTCTATACTTTATAGAACTCCGAAACGGCGTTTATTGCCGATACCTTCTTTGCCGCTACATTGACCTTCTCCAACGTACTCCTTGAAGTATGCTATACGCATATGAATCAAGTTTTTTTACTTGCTGTTTTGAAACGTATTTATCTTAGAATTGCATGTATATAAAGGTTTTGAGCTAGTCTCTCGTGTTTTCGTCTTACTGCACTGTTACTGCTTGTAACATTTAAAGCAATTATTTAGAGACTGAATTTAGCTTTGAAGTTACGAAAGCGAAATCACGAAAGATGTATCATTTACAAGTTCTTTGATATTTTAGATGTTGTAACAGTCGGTCTATGTAATGGGCTCGCATAGTCGTTGCCGTTCCATATTTCCGGACAGCTTCCCTATTATCCAAAATTCTTTTTGTGGAAATAGCGAAAGATTGTTCCAAAGAGTCTGTCAAACTTTAAACCTTTTTATTACCTTTAGTCGTAATTTTAAGGAAGTACCATGCATAGCTTAGTACCTGTTTCCTTGAAACAATATCCCTTCTTTTATAATAACAATAATATTTTGGATCTCTCATCCTTCCCACCCGATATAACATCATGCTTATTTCCATGAACCACCTATCACCCATTAGTATTATCGGCGCCTATAACGTGGACCTAATAGAAAGCGGATAATGGTCGTTGTCCGCATCGTAACTTGTATAAGCTATGACGCTGCCTAAGCGCTCTTTGAACCAGCTTATTTCTCTCGTACTTTCTCGTAAGTTTTTCCCTGCTGATTTTAGCAGCAACTTATAGGTAGGTGCCGAAGGTCTTCAAGCTTCGTCCGGGCTCGACGGCCAATGGAAAGCTAGCAGAGCAAGAATTTAGATGATAGCTAACGTCGTGTGCTCGGGTATAATATCGAAATGCTGGAGATATGGGACGGTTTCAGTTAGAGACAGTGGATTTTTTTCTGCGGCGTCAAGCGGCGTTCAGTGTATAAGAGTTGCTGTTAGGGTGCCTTTCATCCTGCCCTTCTGGAAGCCCCGTTAACGTTGTGGGCCTACCCATGGCAACGCAGCCTTTCTAACCATCTGGTCCCCCAAATGCGAACCAATGTATGCTCTATCTAGCCGCAAAAGCAATAGGAAAAAGCAGAAAAGCCGAGCTCAGTTTTGAACGCATCGATGAAAATATAAGAAACGGTTGCGGGCGCCCCTTAGATCGTTTAGCTTACTAACAGATGTTTCCTCAGGCGAGACCTCGCCAAACTTCTAAGCAACTTCTCCTGTTTTTCCCCTGAAAAGCTGAGCCATCCCAAGTGAAAGTCCTTGCGACTAAGGTCTCTTAATATTGCTACCCTAGATACGCTTCCACTACCTGACGGTTCGAACAGACATTACTATGTAGTTAGGTTGCCAAACGAATCTCCTTGAGGCGCAAAGGTCTAGCAGCGCAGCCGGTATTGCAGGAGAAAACGAAAACGCGCTTAGAATTTGATGTCTGTATCCGTTTCGCCTCAAATAAAAAGTATAAAAAAATTGCTGACAGAAAAAAAGTCGTTCGCGACGTCGCTTTGAAGCCATCGGAGGCTTCAATGCGGTTGATAGATATTCGCTTGAAACGTCGGCGAGTTCCAGTCACGTTTTTAGTCTACTGTATTTTCCCTCGGCGTTACGCTAAATGAAAATCATATCATAATTATCATAAATGGTATGGAATATATCGCATGGTACAAATGCCAGTCATTTTGACATCAAGCGCCAGAAGCCAAACTTACGCACTGATCTGATTTTTCACTACGAGGGTGTATGAAATGCACGCATTCAACCATTAGATAAAGTAAGTTGTTGATAAGAACATTGAGGCCGATATTTACATATTAAGCTGTTATGAGCGAATATAGCAGACTTGGAAATTAAATAGTTTTGACTGACGGGCTAGAGTGACGATCTTCTAAGATGCATCAAAGATACTCTCCCTTTGTTTTACTGTGGATATTTTTTGCCATTCGCACTTGCACATGTGATGTTTGTACCTATGGCTTCTTTAAGTGAACGAACGGTGAGATGTGTTTGCGCAGAAGTCGTCCTTTTCAGGAGATGGGAAGCCCTTTAATCGGGAAAACGAGTGAATCAACGTTGAATATTCTTTCGTTCGGGGCATGTCAATGGGGTATGGTGTTGTCATCAAGTAACCGACTGCGTGCTTTTGATTGCCGTGCCAGTAATCTATGAGCAGCCTCTTAAGTTAATTTGAAATAGCAGGCTGCATTCATTGTTTCATTTTCGGTTAGTATCTCCTTGTGCAAATGCTCCTGATGCTCTTTCCAAATACAGACGTCACCTTTCTTTCTGACGTACCCCACAATGTCGCCGGGCTTGACAAACGTGACATTATTTCGCTCTGTGTGCCCTGGTTTCTCTTCCGCTAATGAGAAAGATTGTATGCTCCAACCGTGGCGACCATATGCTCAAACGGATTCTTTAGTTGATTAAGGTTCCGAAAATTGAATGTGTAACACAACACACATATTTACAAATGGTCTAAGTTCAATTTACGAGAGGCCTATTTTTTCCAGCTCCGTATCTTCAGTATTAGGGTTATAATTTCACATTAAATCGTGTGTATAAATTTCCACTTTTGGGCGAAAAAGCCCTTAGACATAGAGCTATGCTTTCGTGAAAAGCCTCCTCGATTGTGACAATATGTTCTTGTCCTTCAAGTCCTAACATCTGGTCATTTCTTCGTTGGTCTTCAGCATACCAATCCCCATTCTTGAAGCGTTCGCTCTATTCGCATGCTGAGGCCTCTTTGCCAAATATCTTCACTAATCTTCGGCAACGCTGTGGCTCCCGGAAAACGTTAACCTAATCACTGAGTATTAATTTTCGAGACTAAAAAATATTCTTCTTTCTAAACTATTATCTCCTAGGATTTTTCTGCTGTTTTCCGTAGGTAAACTCGAACAGTGTCTTACAACATTCTATAAAACTAAAGTGTTTACCAGTTTAATGTTGTCTGATTGCGGCGCGTAAAATGTTTAAGTTATTTAATTTCAAAGCTCGCCGAATTTGCTTTTAGTGGCCTAATACATACTCTTTTTGTTAAATAAAATGTGTTAGTATTATTATTATTATGCTCTCATTGTCACTGCTGAGTGTTGTAAAAGCTATCCGTTGCGGTAAAGCTTTAATTTAATAAATTAAAAATGAAGCTTGCTGTATGCATCGTTTGTGGTTCTTCATCATGTGGAAGTGCGCACCCTTTAACCGGGTGTATTAATTACCTTTTCACTATAAACTAAAAAAGCGCAAACAGAAATGTGTTGTATAGATCGTATAGACCTGATATTCGCGAATATAAAAAAAAAAAAGATAATAATTCTTTGTAATAAGCAAGCTATTTCTACACATTAGTTTTCTTTAAAAAAAAAAAAAAAAAGTTTCAAGACTACGGGCGTTCTTCGTGGCAGGAAAACAATTCCCAAAATATACACAGTAACAGTAATTTTTTTCATAAGGTGTGTCCACAAAGATTGTGTCACTGTGTACCGCTTTCCATGAGTATTTGCAGGACGTTTGTTCGTCCGATTACCACAACTCAGTACGACCTCACATCGTACTAGGCCGTCTGGTAAAAAGTCGATCTTCCACCTATTCTCAACAGAGCCCCTCGCGATGGCAGAAAAAGAGAATCGTGAATACTGTCGTACTTTTCGTCTGCAATAAGCCACAGGCATCTCATGAAATACACCCTTTCCGTGAACATATAGTGTACTGCTTACTTCACATACGATATGTTACTAACATTAAAAATGTTACTCGTATTTTCTAATCATTAAAACCTTTATTTCGATAGATACGAATTGATAGACATTCGTTTATGTTTACAGAGATGAATTTCGTGAAAATAATACTCGAGCTAGATTTGTGATAATGGAAAACAGTTTTCAAATATTTTTTCAAAGAATCACAGAGTGCCTTCGAGTAACCAAAAAAAAACGAGTCATTTTTTTAAAGTATCCAGTGCCAAAATAACGGACCAAAAAGCATACGGAACCATATAAACATTGGAAGAATATATAACTCCGCGCATCCCTAAAGTTTCCTTAATCATATTCCGTCATTGTTGAATTTGAAAAAGGAATCTTTATCGGCAAAAAACTCTGCGGCTCATTAAGTCATTTAATTGTCGCCCGTGGTCGCAATGAGCTAAGGACTAATTGCCTCTAATAAATTAATCGTTAGATTCTCATCGAATTTCGAGTTCAAATAGATCAAGCAGATTGTGGCGGCCAACTGCATAGCCGCCATTGTGCACCAAGAAAATTTACAATGGTATCGAAAATGTCGGCACGCGTACGCGCGGCTTGAGCCGATAACATTTGTAGTATTTGAAATTTATCAGTTAGATGTGTAAAAGGAACTAAGTCTCCTCCCTACGTGCCAGTTGCAATCGCATGCTATATTACTTCAATAGCTTCGTTGAAAACATGAGCGTTTCCAAACGCTCATTCGTAGATACGTTTGTGTGTGTATATACGTGTCTGTACGTTTAGTTTTGAATTCGCTCCGATATTTATAAAGGAATTTTTAACATTCCTAATATTATATGAGACGAAGCTAGTCTCATCAGCTATAAAAAGTGTCCTTTTGCAAAATACCTCCTTTCTATGTAGCCTATCTCTAACGATAAGAGAAGTCTCTCAAATGAAAATTGTACAATTGATGCTTTTTTTTATTAGTAATAGAACTTGCACGTAAATACCCCCTTTGCATGACGTATATGTCTGCAGTTAAAAGAGCCCTAAATGTTTCCTCAGCCATTCTTCATCGCTGCCCATATTTGTTTTACGGTGTTTTGTAACATGTTCGAAAACATTAGCGTCCTCTGTGTCTATTCACTATCGCGCATATGGTCTGTGTATTATATCTATTTATCTTTTAGATTACAAGATAAGCTAAGAAGAACGTAAATCATTTCTAAACGAAAGCTTCAATAGTCTCCAGGGTTTCTGTTCCCCGCGAAATTTGAATTCCCGCCAGCTCAAATCTGGCCAGCTTGAAATCGCTCGCTTCATATGGGCTGCGTAAACAAAGAAATATCCCGTATCGTTTTAGCAGAAATATCCAGTATCGTTGAGCATGATGCACGTTTTTTTGCTTCTATGCAAATGACGCTCATTTGGTAATTTTTTACTGGCGGTAACAAACCTGTCTCATCAGTAACTCCATCTGGCGGCAACGAAGAAGTGGCAATCATGGCAAAGATATCGACAAGCAGACGTCACTGCTAATGGCGACCGGCTTCTGTAGTCTGTGTTGCGGTGCAGTGGTGAAACGGAACAGTGTAAGCAACATCAAAGAACGAGCTATCCCGGTGTGATCGGTTAGTTATCGTTTGTTCTGTCTGCGACCCACTGAACTTTTGACACTGCCATGATATCGCCGTGCTCTCACAAGAAACGAATACCGTTGACCTGGTTAACAACGTTGGCTGATCCACAGTGCACAGAATGTACGATACTCAAGGCGCGGACCAGCCCATCGAGTCGTCGCAATCAAAGAAGCTTTTCAGTTTTGCCATTTCAAACGGCACCATCAACAACGCCACTTTTACCAGATGAGTTGATATCACCGCCAATTAATCTATCTCGAAAACACAGTGACTATGACGACGAAACGATCCTAATTCTGGCTGCGGGTTTGAGTTCGCACGATGTTAATAGCGCGATAAGAAGTATCCGTTTGTTGCATATAATGGTCACAGCCGTTCTGCTTAAAAATCAACAGTCCAGAACCAAGAGGCCTGGAGCATTTTTCTGGAGCTTAATCAACTGCGACGTAATGGGAAAACTCATCCATCTTGTAGTACACCAGGGAGATCACACTAATAGGGTTGCACAACTTATGGCAGCGTCGCTATTCGACCTGATTGGGGTAAATGTGTCGGAATTGATCGAAGATGATACTCACACCCGTTCATTGTTCAGTCGTTTGCTTAAATCGGACTTGGACACAGCAATATTAGCCGTAAGAGTGCTATTTAAGCTGCGTTATAGCTATCCTACCGATGACTGGAACTTGAAAAAGCTCACGTCCTTAATGGCGTTGCGCAATTACCAGCGACCGTCGAGCGTTGCAGCAGGACGAAATAACGGGCATCCGCAGTTTAGACGACTCATCCAATTTGTCCATTTAGCGGGGCATTCCGATGACCTTTTCGATGGTGCGGATATGGCTTGCGAGTTCAATTCGAGAAAGGTCAGGGAAAAGATCCTTTACAGTAGCGAAATCTTTAATTGTCTTAGACAGTTGCTTTTAAAGAATGACTTAAGCGATCAACTTCAAATGCAAGTGGTCCTGCTGCTTGACTCTGACTGTGAAGAAACCATAGCGACGGCTTGCGACCTGGGAATTGTGAGTCTTCTGAAGAACTTGGCACTAAATGACAAAATAGGGTTCTGTGCGTATGCAGTACTCAGACGATACTTCAGATACTGCAAATCGATCAATGTCTCGTATTTTGAAGAACTGGGGCTGTTAGATTGGTTTTTTTAGAAAGCAAGCTACTATGTTGACGTGGGTGTCAAGAAGAGCAGAAGAAGAATGAGCTGTGATCGCATTCTATAATAGATAATGCATTGTTGTATTGCTTGTGCGTGCTTGCAAAGCTCAGCTAGACAAGGAATTTCGACAAAGATGATCAACTAGTCATATTCATTTGAAGGAGGAAGCCTACAGCATCTGTGACAAGAAAGAAACGAAGAAAACGTCTTGGAGTAAAAAATGATAGTGAAACAACATTGTACAGTGGCTTACCGTACCTGACGAGGCCTTAACACAGGGCAAGAAAACCCTGCATCTGCAAGGCAGCATTTGGAAGTCTCCTGACAAGAAAGGCGTACAAACTACCATTTAAAATAATTGCCTTTTTGGAGCTACTTTGAAACAGAAAATTACTTACACCTACGACACGTCAAAATCCCACTGTATTAGGCAATAAAAAGTTCCAGCGAATCTCTTCCCTAGCACAGTTTTCATTCGTAAACTGTTGCATTTAATGTTGTTCGACCGGATGGATTTTCGTCGGAGTGGACGGGTGACCCGATTTTAACATGATAATACCTGCAACTAAGAAATTCCCAATTTTACTATATATAACAGTTGAAAATGAAGCATATATTTCGGCTTTTACATCCGGAGCTGCGTTAGCCCAGTTTTATTAAACGATTCAACGTAACTTAAAATCTGTTCTAGTTGAGTGTCCAGCTCAATGACCCATCTCGGCCATTACGACATATTAGTTCGTCAGACAGATGTACCCATATATTATAGACCCCTAATCGTACTGTGTGCTACACGCCCACTGCGGCTTTATTTTCAAATGACGAGTCCCTGCGGACAAACATTTTTAGGTAGGAGAAGTATTGCTCGACGCTCTCCCAGTTAAAAAGGGACACATTGGAATCAATAGAAAGTCGTACTTTTCACAATTGGTGTTGGTCATATCTTTACGTGTCGACCTCACGTAAGGATCAACAACAGCAGAATAGAAATAGTCATCAGTTCCTCTATGGTTGAGATCTAGAATAAAGGATAATATTGCTGATTTCCTCCGCTTTTCATTTTTTTTTATAAATCAAATATTATATATATTGAGCTGTATGCCATATGCTGCCGTGGCTTTGACGAGAGTGTCGAGTTTAAAATGCATTTTGATGACACAAAACACAATTCGTTTGTCAATGTGTCAATGTACATAATTAAACTTTGTCACCCGTTCACGCAATGGGTTGTGGTGATCCCAATAAAACCATATGATCTTTAGCGGACGAGTTCATTTTAAAACGGATTTTTTTACGGTTGAGTTGCTTGTTTGTAGGCGGATACAGTGCTGCGGAATAAAGGTAGCCTATTATCGAATATAACAGTAGAAATAGTAGCTAGATGACTGGTTAGGAAAGGGTAGTTGAAGATCTGAAGGGATCTCAATAAACGGAAGCAGGAGCGAACGACTGAGATATAAAAACGCTTAACCGCCGGTCGCTTCTTCAAACTGTATTGTGTTACTACGATTCAATAGTAAGAACAGTGAAACGAAAGTTGTTTCCAGGCAAAAGCTCTTATCTAGGCAAAGAGCAGGATTTTCGCATCCGGAAATTCAATCGAAATCTGAGTTTTTCCAAGTTGAAAATGAATGTCTCATTGCTCTATAACTAACATTGTGTAGTTGTTTTACAGAGACTGCTGCTTCGTAAGTTTGCGCAGGTAGCACATGTTTGCTACAGATACTGATAATCTGATAAATGTTCTCTAAGGTGCGAAGCCTCGATCATCTCCAGATTAATGTACGTAAGGGAAGCTGGTAAAAATCTTTTGTAACGTTGAGAGAGAGAAACAGTGGTTCCGACAATTGATGCCAATTAAACAAGCTGAATGGACTTCGTATTTGTCCTGTTAATGCTAACGAAATTGTGTTTACAGTCATTGTTAGCTGCTTCGTATGCTGATATATTTTCAGATAGATTATCAACTCCTTCAGAACTGGCGTGACTGGGTTTTCGAAGTTCTATAATTGCCACAACACAATGTAGTTGCTGCGCAAGCCAAAAATCGTTTTTTTTTCTTTCCTCTGAAATCATTTCAGTAAAATTACTAATCTCTCTGACTCAATTCGGATACATTTCGGGTTGAGTTTTTGTCATTCGTACTACTTATAAGACAAGCAGCTCGCTATGGACTGCGTTCGTAATGTCCTTCACATTATGTTCCAGTGGATCTGTTTAGTATCCTGTTCATAAATTAGTGTCTTTGTTTATGTCACGATCAGCGCATATTCTTTCAATATAATTGTATACTAAAATAATCATTTTGAACTTAACGTCCGGTATTTAGGTTATTGGGTACTATATCAATCGATGTAACTATATATTAACAGTTGTGAATTAGAAACGTATACAATCGTCCCTTTGAAAGGCCTTGAAATATCGACATTTGATCGAAAATTTCGATTGTTTGTGTAAAGCTCTTTAGAGCGTAAAGGGAGCCTTGTATGAATTAAATTATTTCTATAAATTTCGCTTAAAAGTAACTTATCGATCAACGTTACATTGATTCGACGCATACGGGTTCTGTAAGATGTAACCGCTTTGTTCATAGTTTTCTTCATTCGCAGCGATCTCAACGGGCCATCCATTAAATCGTTCGTGCTGTAGAGCCGCTACTCCTTTATAGAATGCATTATTTATCGCAGATAAATGCTACTGTTTGCGCTACCTTGATATCAATGACGCCGTAATAAGTTCATATATCTAATCGCTATAAGTTGTGTCCGTGTATAATGGTCGCTGGTAAAAAAAATTCTCATCTTGATCGTATCCCATGATTCCTTAAAGAGCCACCATTTCATAGAGGTGGCCAAAATGGTGTATTACGTGATATACGATACATTACTCCTACGTCATAATTATATCGTAAGTACAAGTTACAATGTCACTGACGCCTCGTTTCATTGCCTGTGGGAATAGCCTGTTCGATTTCTAGATTAAATCAAAAGTTGAAATCGATATTCGTATTTTCAAGTTCTTTTCCGTGCAGAACTTATGCAGTCGCCGTCGTTCAGTGTTGTCTAATATGCAGTTCTAGTTCATGCTAACTATACCAAGATCTATAATAATGTTTATAGTAAAGGTGTAAAACAACTGCTTTGTTTTTCTTCGCTGCAACCATCCAAGGTAAACATCGAAGTACGTACGACGGTATTGTTCTAACATCTTCAATAAGCAAGCTGTTAATTATATCGTATTACAGCATCTGATTTCAAAGTTGCGTATTGAAATTCTGTAAAATCAGGTGATAGCTTTTGCGTTACTTGTCGAAGAGTTCCATCACATTGTCATATGCTGAGCCATGGCATTCTCTTCATTTGCGAAGGTACCATAGAAAATAGAGGGCGGTTGGCCATGCAAAGACCATGTATCAGCTTCGATTGAATGAAAAGTCGATCTAATGCACCATTTAACCCTTGGCCGACGATGTTCATCGCAGGCGGGGACGCAACGAGCGCGGACGCGTAGGCTCCTACGTGCAATCGATACGCATTACGAACTACGTAACAACGACCCTAATACACCAGTAACAAAACAAGTAAATCGACTGTGTGACCATTTGTGTGAATAGTCATAGTAAAAAAAAAAAAAAGAAAAAGTCGCACACTCATTAGAACACTTGGTCATGGATTTCCTCACGTCGGTGCTAATGTGATTGCTCTATTGATGTGCATTGCGTGCTTATCTATAACCTTTAACATCAGCGAGAAGGCACAGAAGCGCGTTTCGTTTCGTCCTGGTTTAATCTCGACATTCAGTCTGCCTCAAAACGGACACCAAGGACATTCTCAATGGTGCGATACTCGTTCACAAGTGTATGTCTATAGGGCCTTTAGCTGCTTCTTTTTGCCACCGTAAGCGAGGCATTTGTTCTACTTTGCAAAGTAAACAACGTTACCTATGCCCACAATGGACCCATTAGACGACCTCAACATTCATAGATTCATCTTAAATTTTGCCTCTGATGTCGTCCATGATCTCGACCGCTGTTCGGACCCGGATAGAAGACTGGATGAAGTGATTAAGAAAGCGAAGCAGCTAAATATTATCTTAAATAAAAAACTATCGGAAAACAAAAAGGCCGAATTCGAATCTGATCCTTCGTTCTTGTGGCTTCTACTTAGATCGAACGTCATGAAAGCACTGGTACATCTGGCGTTCCAAACCGATTGTCCAGACATTCAGACTATAGCGGCGTCAGCCTTTGACAAAATTGGACAGCATCTGTGGGACTTTTTAGAAGACGAATCAATGCCATCGTTCTGTGTTTGTTTACTTTCGTCAGGAAACGTCCCCTTGGTTACGGCAGCTGTGCAGGCATGGTGTACGCTAAACTTTAGGTTTTGTTGGGATAGCAATCACGCTTATATGCAAATTCCAGCTCGGGACATAAAAAAAAAGGTGTCTGACAGATACCGTCTTGTAACACTAGTGGAAAGTTCACCAAAGCTACGTGACCTCAAGTTCGGGATTGGATTAACTTGTCGCTGTTATACATACAAGCTAAGGGAAAAACTGGTTTTCAATAGCGCTGTGTTGTCCAGTTTCAAACAACTGTTGCTAGATGGTAACTTCGATTTCAGTTTAAAAAGCCTAGTGATGACCCTTTTCAAGTCGGAAGACGACGAAGAAATCGAAGCTGTCATCAAGGCAGGTTTAATTCCAATCTTCGTTAGTCTTCTGAAGAATGGAAACAATGGAAACCAGATTGAGGCTCGAGAAATTCTCCTGAACTACTTCGAGTGCGGGACAAACAGGCAAGTGGTATCGCTGATTCAAACTGGCGTGCTTGATACTCTTCTCGACAACTTAGCCCAATTGCCAATGCAGGCTGCCAAAGCGAATTTCAATGAGATAAATCGAGTTGTGTCAATTGAGTTTTCTGTCAGAATGATATGGGAACGGATTATCGATATGGCAGTTGATTGGACTTCATGTGATAGAGCTCAGATAATGGAAATTAGCGCTCTAGTGCAGACAGCCTTAGAGAAATGCTGGGTTATATCAGAACAAATAATGCAAGATACCCAACAGAGATCTTGTCTGATGCCGGCCACTTTTGCCGATACTGACAAAAGCCAATTGTTGACTGCTACAAATAGGACGATTTTGCCAACTTCTGAAATTCCATATAGGAGATCAACTGCTAAAGCATACCAAGATGTAGATCAACATACAAGGAGTACGGAAAGAAGATGTGTCATTGACGTCCTGAAATCCATCCTAGATAAGATTACCAACACAGTTCGCAAAAAAAGAAACTGTACTTCTCCACCTAGAGCGGGTAAATGCGGTACCTATATAGGTTCCAATTTTGATGAGTTTGACGAAAAGCCAGTAGATCGAGTGCCTTTTATATCCAGTAAAAACTAGTATTTTCATAGTCTCGTTAAATGATGGGCTTGGCATACATATCCGAATGCTGTGAAATGCTTCAATGGCATTGATATTTAATGGATCAGGTCATTCAATCAGGTTGCAGTGCCATCGATGGCGACGTGCCGCTTCTCTTAGTACAGATATCGAAGGAACACAATTTACATACCAACAAGATTATGTGCTGTACATGAACGTTGTCCATCAAAATTTTGGAGCCGCTTTTAAGCATGTAACATTGCTTTTTATGGCCTTTGCTCTAGGGTACAAACTTATATACGAAAATAAGTAAATAGGTTTTTCACTATGCTACACAAAACAAGCTATAGAGACGCTATAGATAAACTCCTTTTTTTTAACATGTAAGTCAAGATAATGATTCTTAATAGAATATTTAATGTATGACATAGTACGATGCGCTATCTGTTGTTTTCATTTATAATAAACATTTTAATAGCGATTGGATTCGATCCGAGTTAGTCTTTATTTAATAATAGGACGGCGATAAATGCCTGGGTTATTGTCGTCACAGTAACAAATGCAGACAACAATGTTAAATTATACCGTAATTTAAAAATATGCTTATACTCGAATTGATACAACGAAGATTGCCCCTAGCATCATACGAAATCTGCCTAGATTACCCTAAAGGCAGGGTAAGGTATCGAGTCAGTTGAGCACATTGCTACGATACCCAGCAGCCAGCAAAAAAATACGAAATATCAAGTCCGCACGAAAATTTGATAAGTTTGCCAGTAGTACGCATATTCGGTCGGTGAATTGGGCCAAGCCTGAAACAGAACACAATGCCACGTTTTTAAGGCTCTTCGAATAGACCAGTTCGGGGCATGTATCGCACTGGATGCTCCCTGAATCACGTTCACAGGGAGTATGCGCAAGAGACGGAATCTATAATAACGGCTGTAGCTGTTGAAACGCTCTGCAAATATGGAGCGATTATGTGTGTAAAGCCGGTACGTCGAACATACACATGGTCGCATGGCAACGGCAGTCATCTACTCGTCGGCTTACGACAGCTGTTTTTAGTCCAGTAAACGAATAACAGTAATAATAATAATGACTCACTTTCTTTCTTAATTTTTAATGATCATATCACACGTTAGTCACGCATATTTCAATTGTGGATACGCCACAAATAGGTGTGACCTAGATGGATTAAGACGCATACCACTTTGGTTTCAAGCACACTATAAGACAGAGCTTCGACGACAGGGGATATAAAGACAAAGATCCGAGACGATTGCTTCAGCTGATCAGTGCGCAGGTGGAAATATGGCGATGCCTGGCTTATTCCCCCTCGTAGAGCGTCGTAAACGTCGTGCGTGTTCCATGAATAGCTTCCTACTCCGTTATATCGTTTACATCTTTCACAATGTCAAAGCCTAAGTCAGATATATCTGATAGATTCAGGGTGTGGCGTCTGCGTAATGCCAAATACAGTATAGATCTTAGCCAGCGTCAATATTATTTTTAATTCTTTTTTTTTTTTTTTCTTCTTCTGTCGATGTGTGTACTTGCACACGTGCACTATCTTACGCAAGAGCTGCTTTTATAGAATTAGGTATATACGGAAAGCATATCTATGGCTGTAGAGTCGGAGAACAACGAGGCTTTTATTTTAATCAAGCAACAAACATAAGTGGTAGCGCCTTTTGACCCGTTGGCATTTTTAGGAACATTCAAAGCTTATTAGAGGTTTCGCGCTGAATCAAGCTGCAAGCTAAACTCTACCAGTCACAAGCTGGAACGCATGTTTGGTTTGTTCAATAGAATAGCCTAGTTATAATTGTTGATCTCCTCCTTGGAACTATGGATAAAATAGTTATGGTATTGCTTATTGAGATTGTTTGTCTATGTCTGTTTGTAAGTAGGTTCTAGATGATTACTGATGCATCGAGCCCGTCCTATTAATCGCGCTGGATCATATATACATATGGTTACTTCTGCACCGCATATCATTATTGATGGCCCATTTGTAACGTATTGCTAACCGGCTCTTTGTCATGTCGATTTCTATTGGGCTCTCTGAGCCCAGCGTCATTCACAGAGTAACCCCACGTATAACATCAAGATCTACAGATTAGAACCACAATATGAAACGCATTGGCTACCTAGTGTAGAGTTCGCTCTCCGGACGACGACGCGTACTGCAAGTAAAGTGATGTCTAGTTACGTGCTTTTACAATGGTTTGAAACAGCTGCGACCCTTATGAGCGTCTTAAGATAGGCTGTAGGTTTCAGGAATATATTCTATCCAATTGAAATAACATGTTTCAAACAATATAGAAATATAATTTTCGAATTATATTTTAATCTAAAATAAAAACATTGACATGTCTCACTTTGAGTTAGTCTCGTTTGCCCACATAGTGATTATTGTTATCACAAGAATACCATAAGATCGCTTTATAAATAAAAGCAAAAACACAAATACGAGACAACTGTTTATTTTTGAATACGTAAGGTCCTCATGACAAGCAAGTTAGATTATATCCGTACCTTAATATTAAAAAGAAAAAAAGCGATAAATTTCAATCATTCTCACGACGCAGTAAATCCTTATGCAGCGAGGTTGATAACCGGTTACAGTTACTTGATAAACCTGTATACGCAGAACGACAGCCAAAAATAAAATGCTAACAATTAATTACGGCACATACTATACAATCTGGATGAATAAAGGACGCATCTCTTTTTTTTTGTCATTAGATATTATCAGTTGCAAGCAGGAGCTCGTATACGGTGAAGATATGATAGAACGCTGAACAAGTCATAGATATGAAATGAGGGTATTTAGGCAAAAAAGGCGTCATTCGCGCCAAAGCACATTGCCTGTCAGATAGGCTAGCTAGCTCATAGAGCCGTTAGATCGCTGGTTTAAATTTCCTCATTTGATACTAGATAGATAAAAAATAGATAGATAAAAAACTGAAGCAACTACAGCGTTTCGATATGAATATAGAGGAAAGCTAGGTGACTATAAGACACTGATAAGTGCTTCGATATTGCAGTCATACTACGGAAAATATCATAGCACTAGTATGTTAGATGAATGTATAGGTACGGTCTGCTTTTTTTTTTTTAGTGCTTTACCTTTGCAATTTTGCGTCTACTGATAGTCGATTATATTTTATTGATATGGAAATTTCATTTGTCCTTTAATTTATTGCCGTGTGTAAAATTCTGGGCTACAATACCGAGTATTTTCCTTGGCAAGGATAACAATTTAAGACATCATTAGTTTTATAACTAAATGAAATAAGTTTAATTGAGAACTTCCTTTAAAAATACCATTGCTCAGTAAAGTGCTATCGTTAGGTCAAGATCATTTTATGAGGTTGACAGTAAATTTGTGCTTCAGATATGAACAAACGTGAAGCGTCTCCTTTTAAGAGGGATTTTGACTTGCGCGCGTACTCTATAGAGATTGTTCTCTGCCTTAATTACTCTACTCCTACGTATCCTATTATAGTTAGCTCCTGAGGTAAATAAGTCTAATAACTGCAGATTAGCTCAAATGTTGACCTGTTATAGTAGGATTTATGCGAATTATTCGGATATGACGTGATGTTAGGTAAGCATCAAAGGCGATGCAGAAGCGCAACATGTTTTAGACTGCTATTAAACATGTTTCATTGAACCCGCTCTATATTTGACTTCAGCTATAACTAGTCAGTCACTTATCACATCAACTTGTCAATAAGTTCCTGAATATTAACAAACAATTGCGTTACTATATAGAAGTGGTCAATGGGCAAAGATCAATACAGTAAAAGCAGATGGGCCTTTTAATCGCCTTGAACTGTTGGCAGTGTAGTTCACACTAGATTTATCTTAAGTCACGCCGGCTGCAGGCTCGCCATATGGTGATGGCAGCTCCGGCCTGCGCCTTTCAAGCCTATTTTTCTTCCGCACATTTGATTATAGACGTAACGAGCAGTCCTATTTATAAACGCCTCTAAGTGCCTCCGGAGCCCACAGATACCTACACACACATATAGCGGGCTTACGTCGGCGAGGTCCAGCTTGAATACACGCCTGTCTTTCGTGAAACGGAGACAGAGTCATTATGACCGTAAGCACTGGCATCGGCCAAATGGAAGCTGGTATGCCCCGTACTGCTGGCAGTGCCTTTACTCTGCTGCAATAGAGGCAAAAAATTGAGTCTTCTTTTAGAGACGTCAGAGGTGGACGAAAGAGAACCGAATATGCGGTTAGTAAATTCACGGAGAGTTACCCTGCTGACAAAAATTCCTTTTACCAACTTCTGCCAACGCCACTCCTCCACGAAAGTGTCGTGGCCCGTTGGCTGTGGCATGTGCTTAAGGCACTAGTCACATTCGATCAAAAGGATTACACGGACAGATCCTGGTGAGAACACCGACGCAGCGTCACATAGAAGGCCATTTATAGACGGAGAAACGAATCACTGGCAAATAGGATTTCCGCTAAACAAAGAGAGGTCGCAGAAGCATTGGAGTCAAAGAAGTGTAGCAGTTAGAATCCGCGCGTCTATTCCGCCCCTTTCCGGCAGCGAATGCACTTATTGTGGATGACAGAAATTTTTTTTTACTTTTGGGGTTGTATTTAGTAGATAAATACAACCCCAAGAGTGACTACCAAACCCTCACAGCAGCGAGACAGCCCCAATATGCTTGCGGATGTCGTTGACAAAAACTGATTAAAAAAAAATGCATAAATTTGCAAATATTGAACGAGATAAAGTTTGATCTCGGAAGTGAGGCGGAAGTGGACTACGAAGCGGAAGGCTGGATGCGAGCATTGGGGAACTGAATTAATGATTAGAAAAAAATATCTGGTTTGATGAGACAGGATAACTGAGGAATGATGACGTCTTTTATATCCTATATGTAATAGGGGTTGAAATAATCTTGGTCGGCTTTTCTCTCTCTCTCTCTCTCTCTCTCTCTTTCGCATAATATACCATCAGTGCAGATTTGTAGACCATAACAAAAGGAAACTAGAAAAGCTAATTTTAACTATCCCACCAGTTCTTACGACCCACGCATATTATTAGTGTAAGTTAGAAGATATTAATTATTAAATAAAATAACTTTCCACCAATAACATAGATCTATCGTACTATTTGTAAGTTGAAAACTTGAAAAATACTGGCCAAATACGTTTCATCGGGTTTAATTAAAACTGCAAGAGCTTGCTAGTAATTTTTGTTAGAATGTTTGCTCTAACAAAAAAATCTTCTAAATCCATACATCATAGTTTATTTCTGTTATGTCTAGTAAATTCAGACAACAGCTATCACATGGTAATTCAAGTACTTAAAGAAAAACGAGATGCTTTACAAAGGCTTATTTTGGGGGCGGTGCGGCGGGACGAGGGGAGGGACGGGGTGTTATATACGACTTATGCCAATCATAAAATATACACAGCTTTATGAATATTTTTACTTTGCTAATATAGCAAGGAACAGAATACCTATTACTGAGGTAGGAACTTTGTTCAGAGCCTGTGAAAGAGAGAAACAAAAGACTAATATCAGGTGCTTTTAGGAACTTACGGATAATAATAGTCTTGGGTTTTTCTTGACGATAGGCCAGCAATGCGTTCCTTCGTTATCACTTTAGTCAAGAATACTTTAGGTCTAGGACAATCGAAGATTGACGAGCCGGACAGTTTTGCTATGGCAAGCCAACCGGCCAACGATTAGGCGAAGGGAGAGACTTAAATCGGTAGAGAAATCCTTACCTCTCTCGTGGCTCAACATATGCGATGCGATTCGTTTCCATGTCCCACTTATAAGGCAATAATCTTATGGTGCATTGTGTGCTTCTCGAGTACCTTTGCCAGCTTGACCTCTTCGCCTAGAATTGTCTGAACGGCTACATGGCACGAAGGATCTGGATCCATAGGACGTCCTGAATTATTTCGGTTACTGGCGCAAAGCCAACCAGCATTTAGTTCTCCTGCCTACTTCGTATTCTCTGCTTGTTGGGTTTTATGTAGACCAATGTGTATTTTTTTGTACAGCTTGAAATAGTTGAATTGGCTGACCTATCCGTGACCGCGCAGCCACAACCGTTATTGTTATGATTTAAATAAGCGGATTTCGGAGTTGATTTGAATTATTGTTAGCCCACAATATGTACGTGCCGACATTTGGTATATCTTCTCCTGGCTAGATTTGTAAATATTTGCTATATGCATTCGTTATATAAAGACCTAACATTTTGTATCAACAATTGTACACTGCGAAATATTACATGTATTAAATATACGATTATAACACTTAATTATATACTTTACTTATATATATGAAAAACAAAGAATTCATCGAATGAAAATATTTTTTTTTAGTTAAAACATATTTATGAAAGTACAGTACTTGGTGCAAAGTTTAGAATCGTTATTAAGTATGGTCAATCGTTTAGTTATTCTTCGAATTCGGAAACTTCCTTTGAAGATGTATATTTTTAGCATAAGCAATATCCGGTGAGATTCTACTCAGAAAAAGAGAAGTAATATCCTGTTAAAGTTTAGAAGTTTGTTGTGTTATTGGACATCCATATCTAAACACGAATTCATCTTGTCCACATTTTAGCATGTATATATATATATATATATTAAAATAAAGATCCTGATCTACATATCTAATGCTCGTATTATACGTATATAAAAATATCCCGCTTGGACATTCACAGTAGCACCTGCCAAAACCTAATTTAGACTGGGGCTTCTATGACAGAATAACAATCAGACCGTTAAACCACCCTATCGAACGCAGCGCGAAAAACAGATTGATGGTAATCACGAAAAAATACTCCGGTTTTTATCAAGCGCATGCCGCACCAATATCAGCACAAGTAACTACGTAAATGCGTTCGATGTTTACGTCACCTCTCTAGTGACGAAAATAAATTTCCTATTGACACGCTATCCCGCTCACATGTGCGTACTATTGATAAATGTTATAAGTTACAGATGGGGGTGAAGGGAGCACGTGAGTGCAAAAAGCATCTGCATTGTGAATGTTTGTGCTAAATGTAGAATTGTCTGTTGCTTCTATTATAGCCAAGAAGGCTGATACTAAAATATGCTCTTTCCGACAACCTAAGTCATGTCCGGCCGTTGGTCTGACGTTGATCCACTTCTACACCAGTTTCAACAGGACGATCATAAATAGGGTCCATCGACCTAAAATTGAGCCGGGCCATCCGCTATGATTCTAATCAGCCAGTCACACACACTTTAGGTTGCAGCCCCGCAAGCTCTACGGACCATCTCGCCTCTTGGCCCAATTCTTTCAGTTGGTACCTCGATTTCTGCTGAAACAATGACAATGCTACCGCTTCAAGATTTTGACGCCGTGTCTTGTTGCGTTTTCTAGACATGGATTGCTTTGCCACTAGTGCCGGTAATAGTGTTTTAGCAACTGGCGCGGCTTTTGACTTTCTTGTCAGCCTGCAGGCACATTGGTAAAGGGTAGTATAGTCAGCCACTAGCAGAGCGGAGCTCAAAGGAAAGTAGCAACGGCCTGAGTCGGCATCAACAAGAGCGACGAGCCGTGACGACAACAGCAACGACAGCAGCAACAGTTGAAGGGTAGACCAAAGACATGGCCTACCCTTCAGCTGTTGCTGTTGCGGCTATACGTATGGCGTCCCCGTCACTGCCATCGTTGCGGGCTATATAGTTGTTATCTGAATGTTGACTGGTTGAAACATAGCATTTATCGAGGAAATTCATATTAGTGCAGTATTGTTAATCTGATGTGGCAAATGCTTATTGAGTTTTGTATCGACCTTATCCAATAGATGCTCGTAAACTATTAAAGGCGCAAATCTGCTTTGGGTATTAGGTGCCCTTAATTTCGACGTCAAGGTACCGTCGACCCTACTCGTCTACACTCGTGCCAGCCACCAAACATCATAGACGTAAACTAGTGACGTAAAATTGGCCATCATTTCTTCTTACGCCACTTCTCTGAAGCTCAAGTCGACTTTAGTCGCTCACAGGGCGTTTCAGAGGTGGACGCACCTGAGATGTCTACTTAAATGACGAACTTTGACGGGCGCTCGCAGTTTGCGTTTTAATCTTCCAAACTAAAACGAACTTACATAACTTTTCTCTCATATTTTCTCGTAGGACACATGAGAGAGACGCACTTGTATGGCAACAACAGATGACAACGCTAAGTAAGAGCACTTACAACTTTTCATGAGATACACAATTGAGTCTTCCAGATTCTAACGCAGATCGCTTTTCGACCTCAACAATGCGTAACGACATAACAAACGTGACGAAAGCATTAAAAATAAGAGCTAGCTAACTTCCAAAAGTTAATGAATCAGGCACGTTTTTATCATAGATCAGGTCTTAATTTGGCTTATCCTAGCAACGACCCGGGAAGTGCGTTATGCACTTATACTTTGGCGTGTCATCGCATTGCATGGCCTGTTAAGCGGCGATGATGTTTACTATGATGAAGCTAGATATGAGCTAAATAAAAGCGAGTCGATTTATTACGTATAAGCAAATCTCGAAAAGGATGTTTATGCCGTAATGGTTTACTTTTCCAAACGTACGATAATATATTTTTACATAAAGGCAATGCATCTGGTACTGACAATGATCACATTCTAAAGCAAGCAAAACTAAATGTTACATAGGCTTAATGTCACAGTAAACTTGTGTTAAAGATGACGTTCTCTCTTCGTGAATGCTCGTTGTTATTACCTTTGATTATTTTTAAATGCGCCCGTGCCATCAAAGGTATTTGCGGTTACAATGCTATTATAAAGATAGCTATATTGCTACCAGTTGCAACGGCAGCATTATAGCCCTCTTCTAATTTTTGCCGACCGGTAAACAACTCAGATCCGTCTTCTAATGTACTAAATTTGTCGCGTAATAGCTCAGTTTTTGTTAACCAACTGTCTAAGCAAAGGACTCGTACCTGCGAAAGGTATGCGATATCATCATGGTTACCTGACGGTTTGACCATCTATATGAAGTTCACGCAAACATATACAAACTATTTTTAATATTACGATGTATTATCGATGCTCCCTTTACAAAAATATCTAAACAGGTGTTTTTGGTTGCGAATAATTGTGTTTCTTCTTAAAAAAAAAACAGAGCGAATTGGGAAGGAAGCTGTGTTCTGTCTACCCGTCCCAGAATTTTTTGATGTATACATTGATGTACCATTTAGTAGATCAGATAATGGTTGATCGTTGCGGCGGATGAACATGACGTTCCACGTTTACTTCGTGGCGAATGTGTACCACTAGTTCGGGACATTTGCTTTTAGTTTTGGTGGGTTTTGTCGATGGACAACAGCACCTATTCCTTTTATCTGAGTTATTAAGGTTTCGTTTATCATTGAATTCGTCAGTATAGCTAGCGCGGTATAACGCAAGCAATTTCTAACAGCAGTCAGACGTAAAGCCCCACACATTTATTCAAATTTTACGTTGTATTTTAGCTATTACCGTTCGATTTCCTATAAAAAGCGTGAAGTAATGTTTTTGATGTGAGCAAGTGAAAGCAAAAAAATTATATTGGTATAAACCTGTTTGTAAAGATGTAGCTTGAATGTTGTGGCATGAGTGCATGAAGCAAGATTCCTTACAAAATGTTAAGCCTCGACATAATCTTTGCGCAGAAATTACAAATACAACCATCAAGGATGTCTTCTTTTAATTATATAAACCCAAGACCTCAGACGGCCTATGCTGACTGAGGCTTCAATGGCCATACTACTGATGGTGTCTGGGACTCAGACCAGTTGATGGGAACATTAAATCTAGTTAATTACGTTATTTGGCAGTGTCTCAGTTCTTAACAGTTCCCTTGTCAAGAGTCGATGGCGGACACGAGTACCTATGGCGCAGCCATCGGCCCAACTACTCGACTATTGCCGCTGTTACCCCTAGCGCTCCAAAGATCGCTTTGCCCAGTCATCACCTGAGTAGCTTACTATGGTACGAACGTTAAGGGCAACACCAGTAAGGGTAATCCGAGAGTATTGCTTGCCAGATCCATCGATACCACTAACACTGAACGAGGAAAAACATCTGAGAAAATCGCTAGGTGAGGCATATTTTCAAATCTCTCATCTCCAACCAGGCGCACTTCTCCATTTCTCAATTCTCAACACTCCAACTAAGACCCGCCACGATTTGAAGCAGCCGGCTTTGTTGTTGCATTGAGTCGTTCTACGCTACCAGCAAGGATGCCAATCAGTTGTACGGTTGCCTATGGAAACACAAACAGGAGCCAGCTTATGCTACTGCAAATACTGTGTTCATCTCCGAAGCCGTGGTCTTGGAAAAAGCTTTGTTTTCTTTTGAAATTTGCATTGTGTAACACTCGACATCGTCGTTGCCTTCGACGAAGAAAAGGCGAGCAGCAATCGGAGTTGCAATTTCTGGATGTTGCTCGTCGGGGGATTTGACACAAACAAGGGACTGGGTAAAACGGCCGCGTCGACGACGATGACGACAACTATAAAGAGAAGTGTATGTTTTAGTGTCGTTTCTCTCTATGATGGCATTGTAGGGCATTCGTGGGTGAAGGGTTAGGATGCAACAATAAATTTAGTGTACCTAGGTTAAAGACATGGCAATAAGCAAGTGCGGGAATTCGGCTGTGCGTGGAATCCTCTATGCATGCGGTTGCGCAAATGCATATGTCTGGCCTCGCTTGTGATGTCTTGTCTCTGACAAGATGTAGACGTGTTGTGCCTGCATGATACGTGACACAGCCAGATACAGCGAAGCAGGACCTTCATTTGTTGACCGAGCATAGGCAAACATAGAAGAATAGCAGAATTACGAAGGAGAAGCAAACACCTTGTATATTGAGTACATTACTCTTCTTTGCTTTGTTCTTGCTCAGCACGAACAGTTTCGGTGGAGTACGCCGCAAGAGGTTCGCAGATGGAGCAGTGTATTGTATAATTTTCTGTGTATACATTGTTGTTCCTGGTTTGTGACAACCTGATGCTTGTCGTCTTTGCACTAAAACTATCGGATGGAACAAACATTTAATTTTTTTTTTGATTTAATAATATTTGTTATGTTGTATGGTATTGACGGAGATTGAACGAGCGACCTTTAACCCTCTCAGATAAAGGGATCAGTTTTTGTCTGATCGTTTTATTTAGTAATACCTAAGTAATTAATACAATCATACTACTTTTCTATTTTAGGGTCTAATCTATCTACAAAAATTACTTGCAACATCTAGCCGAATTGACTATGCTATCACGTTCATTCCCTCACTTAGAGCTAAAATTCTCCTGTACGCGGAACCCTACATTCCGCGCTTGTGGAATATGCAGACGATCGAAGGCAGTAGACTGAACCAAGAAGCCAAAAAACAGGCCATTCTTTTTTATTTCTTAAACGCATCTTAATTCTTCTCCAATGAATAGATTAGCAGGAAAGTCCAAAAAAGAAAACAGATCTTTGGCGTCCGCATTCTTTTTAAGTTCCAATCTGCTTCTTCTATTTGCGTTGCAACAAGAATAACGCCTTATGCTGTGACGTAGTGGGAAAGGGGCTAAGAGGAACGGCAGAGGCAACGCAAAGTCTGTGGGCGAAATGGCGTAGGTGGTTCAGGAATAAGTTCGCACCAAGAGAAATTGAAAAAGCTCATTCCAAGTAGTGACTGATGGTAATGCACATGTCCAGAGGACTTATCCCCTTCCTAAATCGACCGAGCACACGTTCGCCCGGACACCCACGACGCGATAAGGTGCTCTTGACTGGAATACGTTAAAGCGTTAGTGACTTGCCTCGTCTGGACAGTCATCTTAGCGCTGTTCAAGTTGTTGTTTACTTCGCTATTGTTATTGCTGGTGCTGGCGTTGTTGTTGTTGTTGTTGTTGTCACGAAGGAGCTCTTCAAGACAAATGACATAGGATACCGCACGAGTGCTGCCACTCGACCGCTGTTTGTATAATCGCGCTGCTACTGCTATTGTCGTAAAGTACTGTTTTTTCCAAAATTGTGGCTAGACTTCTTCGCGGCGACGCAGACGTGGTACTTCCCAGCCATTTCCGTTTAATTGGGTTCTTTCAATTTTGGCAGTTTGCGTGTATTGTCGTCTAAGGTGACAACGAGTCAGGGGGTCTGCGCCCAAAACTGACTGTACGGTATGCGGCTTGCTCAAAGACTTCATAGAAAAGCGCATTGTAGATTTTGAAAGGAAAACTGAAGCTTTGTTTTGGAAGGGCTTTTTAGTTTAGCCCTTACTCTCGCTGTCTCATAACTGGACTCAATGATGACTGCGCTTACATAGAAAACAGAATAAAAAGATGTTGTCAGCTGGGGATTGTTGTATGGGATAAGGTTTATTTCTCATAAGGAGGGGGCCTGTTAGATTAGTCATTTCGCTGAAAAAACGTATTTTCGCGGATAGATATCCACCAACGATCCCGATTAAATACGCATGTGAGAAAACTCTGTATCAACAGTTTTACGTTACTCGATGAAATAATATGACCCGTTGCTAATCACTTAACCTTTGTGGCGCATGTATTTCCATTATTTATAATATAGTTATACGCGGATAGGATATTGTCTGTCAAGCTAATAGGACCCGCTTAGGCTGAAGAAAATTAAATTTGTAGATATTTCATTCCAGATTAATTTTTGAAATGCATTATTTAATTACGAAACAAAAATTCACAAAAGTTGTGCAGTATCAATGTACTTTCGATATTCTATTAAGAAATTCTATTCTTCCGATTATATTGGTCACCGGGGGATTAAACTACTTTACGTTCTTAAAAACTGCCCTTCTAAGTGAGGACAAGCACAAATAGGTTTCAAGGCCTAAGGTCCTCTACTTCATGTTTCTAATCGACACAAACCTATTTTTTCCTATGGCTAATTAAACCATTGCAGTAATTAGAATCATTACTGCCATTCATTTGATCCTCGTCGTACAGAAACCATAAGTATAATGAGTTCACAATTACTTAATGGCTACAGCGCATACGCATGGCTTATAAGAGCACAGTAGAACTATGGTGCTGGCTATGTAGAAAAATATGCGTGTTACATTACTTTTCCTATTTTAATTTTCCCTTATCCCAGGTACCTCTGTGCTGATAATTGGTTAAGGACTCATCAAACGTTTTATCAGGTCTAGGCTATCTAGGTTACTCATCTTCCAAATACATCTAGTGACGTTCAGTTTGCGGGCCATATATCGGCACGATCAAGTCAATACGATGATTTCAGCTCAACATTTCAAGCTGAAAATAACTTCTTCGGACAAATCATATATCACCCGTCGTATCTGCTGCTCTTTCGGAAAGCTAGTGGATCCTTAAATCTTCAGGTTCTAATTCCAAAGCTTTGTATGAGATTTCCAATGTGAACTGTTTTACTAGGTAGCAGGCTCTAAAGATAACCTCCATATATCGCTCACTGGTATTGAACGCGTGGTTACAAACTGAGATCCGAATGATTATTTCGATTGTATTACAGTATATTAGTGCGCCATCGCTAACAATCAAAGATATATATATATCACTATATTTAGTGAGAGCAGTACTAAACTGTCTATTACCGGCTTTCTTTTAGCACCTTGACCGATTAAATCACATAATTTAGATAACTTGTATAAGCCTCCAAAGATAGAAATTTCAAGTGTTTTTAAGAACGGTTCCGTTCCTAAAAAGGGCCAAATGCGATCTAAACTCGTAAGGAAATTCGTAGGGTACGTCTCATTGTTACGTAGGATGATGGCTAATTACATGGTCAGGAGATGGTTGGCTCGTTTTTGAAATAATAACTTAGTAAAGACATGTACATAGCGACACTCTGACTGTAAGGATCCTGAAGTTCTCACTGTAACTAATTAGAATCCATGGGTAAACCTCCGCCAGGTTATATGAAATGGAGGAACGTCCAAATAAACTGTTCAAGCATCTAGTAGACAACTAATCCGTTGACTGAGCGGACGTCTGGATATCTGATGATACGACAAATTATCGGATGATGAACTATGGACACGGGCAGACATCCGCTAAAAGGAAACGAGGACAGCCTTTTTTCGAAAATAGTGACCAACAATGAAAAATGGGTAACCTTCAATAACCTCAAGGAGTGGCAGTGCCTTTCAAGTTTGCCGTCGCCCAAAAAAATAAGATTACGCATTTAGTGCGTGAGCTCCTTCTTGTCGTCCCAATTCAGTGCCATGAACAGCTCGAGTAGTTAAGGCAATACGTCTAAAATAGAGCTCGCGGCTATAACTAACAGGAGGGTAGTTGTAGTTTACCACTGCAGTGTCCGTTTTCACTTACCACTAGCGACTTGCCAAAAATTATAGGCGTTTAATTGGGATATTTTGTCTCACCGGTTATCACCTTTTATGATTTTTGCAAATCTTCCTTAAAGGAAAGGATTTCGTATCTTTAAAAGCTATGAATGCCTATATTGACTAGCTAATTGTAGATATGAATAATAACTCCTAAAGAAATTGAAAGGAAAAAACTACCTAAAAGATGATCGTTAATGATGAGCAATGTATATAATATTGATCAATATTATGTCAATCAAGCCATTCAATCTTTATCGAAGTTGGCTGGCAAAAAATGGTTTCTATTCCAAATTCATTGAAGTATCGATGCGAACTTATAGGAATTACCCCAATATTGTATGAGAGGAGCAGCAGACAAACATACGTTTTTCACGTACAAACACACGCACAAAAGACCAAAGAATCAATAAATAACCTATATAGAAAAAAATGGTATCTAAGTTAAGTACAATAGAGCTAGTTTAAACTGTAAGCCTCTACTTTTCGCAGCGATAGACTCATGCTGAGTTTTTCTTTCCGAGGCTCATTTGCACTCGTCCTGCCTATGACAAAGGGACCTGGATATTCTATCAAGCTGTTCGTCAAATGCTCAAATGTTATCAAATTATCTTTGCCCGTGTACGTGCTATCCAAGTTCGTACCAAACAAAACTATCTCCACTTCTGACACGTTTTTCAGCATCAAACTGCCGTTTGCCCTCACCTCTCTTCTGTCCTGTGTTTCTATCTGCCCTGCTCACCTTCATCTAAAAGCTCCTCTTTCTTTACATAAATGTACATAGAGCATCCACACTATAATAATAGCGTTATTCTCGATGATCATAACGATCAGACTGATGTCCACTTGCATTCAGTGCATCTAGTACGACTCGTTTTCGGAGCGGCGACGCAGTTAACGCGAAAACGTGCGAGTGTTGGGGCAGCTATGTCCTTCGGAGAGAAAGCCTGAATGCTGAGAGCCTTAGGGAAAAGATGATAATTTAGCCAAATCTCCTGTATGAAACATTACCGCCCAAAAGCGCGTCTTTGGCGCTGTTTTAAGCTACTACCGATCTCACCTTACATTCTTCATTTTCCACGCGACTAACGCAGCACTAAATAACTCAGGGTCGCTTAGAAAATAGAATAGACGCCGTTGAATCAGGGGGTTCAAGGCGACAATCCAAACTACTAGGCCTGTAGAGACAGGCTAGAGTGGGGAGAAATTCGAGAACAGGTTATTAGGTAGGCTAAATTAAAACAGATTGCTTTAGACGACCTTAAATAGAATGCATAGACAAAGCGTGCACCCGTGTCAAGCAGTAGAGTGTAGAAGACAGAAGACTTCGTTGAAGGGCAGTCAAGCGCAGTGTATAGTATAGTCGGATGGCATCGAGAGTGGCGACAGTGGTCCGCTGTACCGTTCTGAAATCGGTCGAATGAACTTGGTAATTTATGAGAGATACTGGTGGGAAATACTTCATAGGAAATGTAATGCTTAGATTCCATTGCTAGTTCAAATTTGTTCCGACGTTTATTGCTTCGTCCTTATAGGTTGATTACCCCTGAATTATTTCGAACGCAACAAGTGGTAAATTTCACGCTCCGTAATTGCATGTTTGTCATCATCGTCAATAGCGTCATCTGGTTAAATTGTTGCTAATCGAACAAGTTTCGGGACGTTCCCGATATATTATAGATGAACACGATTGGTAAATAGGAGCTCAAAGATTTATGCCACTTATGATGTTCTGTCTTTGATTTATTATTACGTTCATATTGACCAACCATTGGATATTTCAAACAACAGTTTAAATTGTAGTACGCGACCTCCGTCGACGTCATAACCAGGAGCAGATTTCAAGGCACTGAGATAAAGGCAAAAAACGCGCTCTTAAAATTTCGATATTTGCGGTAAATATTTCTCTTCCGCCTCGGAAAGCACCAAAAACAGCAACATATTATATAGTATCTTAGAAGCCACACCTAACTGATAAATTCTATTTAGGTCATTGTACTTAATGTCCAAAAATCTCTTTGAATAATACTGACTCCTTTAGCAGTAAACGTTGACAAACATATTGTCACGTACCGATTCCTATAACATATCTCTATTTATTTCTTATTTCAAATAAATTCGCTAATAACCGTAATGCTGTAATAACTAATTTCCATAAAAGACGCGTAGCACAAGTAATAACTTCTAGCTTAAAATGCATATGAACTTTTCCTTTCTGCCGTTGTCGATGACTAGAAAAAGACAAAATTGGGTTTCTAGGACGAAAATCACCTTTATTCCACCTCTCTAGAGCATTTTGTCGGTGGAGGTGTCTGATAGGACTTAGTTACGCAGATAATCAGGACTCACAATCAATCTACGAAAATATCATAAAAGAATCCACCATAAGATTTTTTCTTAGAGAAACAAAGCATCGCTTACTTCTGTAGCGCTGGTGATATCACTGTGAGTCTCACAGTGTGCTCCTTAACTTTAGCATAAAACTACTAGCAACGGCCCAACTTCCATTTCGCACGCAAGACTGCGCACGTTTACCAACTGTTGAATAAACGTAACCATTGTAATGCTAAATAGCCTGTGCCTGCTACCCTACCTAGGCTTCTAAGTGGTTGGTCTTAACCTACTTGATGAGAGGCCGTTTGTGCGTTTTCTGTTGGGCCTTTATATATTAGTGCTTTCCAAGGTCGAAGCTACAGAATACTGGTTATATGTCATTATACAAGAATCAGCGTTAAAGGAGCGTGACCATCTATGCTCACCTCTAGGTGCTTTGTTTTTTCTAAGGCAATATTATGCGATTACGCGGGCTTCAATGCTTTAACTTACCGAATTATCAAGCTAATTCTTAACGTAGCGTAAGCAGGCGCAATGCCATTCGTCAATCGAGGCCGAATAAATAACATAAATGATGCTTTGCCCGTTTTCTATAGATTAACTCAACCAATCCTGAACGATCTTATTCCGTGACCGTCTGAACGATCACACAAAGCCAAGCATCGGAAAAAAATTTTTTGATCTCACCAGCGTTTATTGTACAACGCGTAATTCTTTTGCTAAAAAGGAACATTGCATTTGGGCAAGGCATCGCCTATAGCTGCATCGATTTTTGCTATCAGCTTTTACAGTGTGTACCGTCGTTCTTGACTGGCAAAAGCGATTCTGTATCCGACGTTTACAACCAGCACATATGACCATCATGACAGACCATTACCTACATGAGGGCCAAAGGGGATATCCCAAGTTTGCGATTCTCTCTCGTTAGGGCCATTTGCAGCGGCTCCTTGGCATGTCCTAGCAACGCGTGAAGGTGAGTTAGGCCGCTAAAAAATGTGTACCCAAAGATCTCGACTGTTATGCGTTGCACAGATGGCGCAAAAAGTGCACTCAACGAAACGGGAATAGCCCAATCAGGCCAAATTTAGTGAAACCATCCAATGCTCCGTTTGTTACCAGCGACGTTGTCTCTGCTTTGGTGCGCCCCTTTTTTTGTCTCTTCGTTTCCCTTTTGCTGTTTTTCCTATATCTTTTCTTCGTAGTTTTTCTTACATCTTCGCTGATACCGAAGTTCACCTCATGAACAGCTTTTTTTCCCAGCAAAAAAGGAACGAGGCGAAAAAATCGTAGGCGCCGACATGCACTCACATTTTATTTGCTATATACTGTCTACTACTATACCTTCGTTACGCAACAGTCCACCATATACCTGTATATATGAAACAAGAGTGACCGAAAGCAGCAGCAACAACGGGTAATCGACAGATGTGTCTGATGTTCAAAACCCAACAAAAGGATAGATTATGATAGGTTACGGCCATTGCCGGGGACAGCGTGGCGTAGAAGGCTGTCGACAGTAACCGTGAACTGGCTTACTTGACTTCGCTGGTTACTCCCAGATGGTCTGAGCAAAGCAAACGCAACAAATGACGATTTCGCTTTTTCATTTTTTGGCCGGCTTATTTCCTACCCTTTTTTCCTCTTATCAGTTCTATAGACAGACTGAAAACGGATCCGTTATCTGATCATGCATCGCTAACGACTGCTCGGTCCCATTGACCGCAGTCTCAAAAATGTTGATAGGCATCAGAAACTCAATGATAGAAAGTCAGTGAATTCGCATCCCTAAGGGGATCCCAGCTACAAAACAAAGGAAATTTAAATGTCTGTGGCCTGCGTCAAGGCTAAGGTCCGTACAAAAGCGGTGACCTACGAAAAGACGGAACATGCAGCACGATGCTCACACTAACTTTCAAACAATGTTAACTAACAGCTAAACGGTGAGATGAACCCAGTTGAGTCCCTGTAGGCTTGCCTACGTCACTGTGGCACCGTTCGTAGCACTGAACGAGTTTTAATCCACATACTGAGAGAGGAAGAGGCGTCCCATCGTCCCGCTAACTGCTTAGCACTCACACTACACGGGTTTCGTTGCTTGCTCCAGTAGTACCCTTTCTCAGGACGACCCTTTCCAGGGCCATTCTCCTCAAGACCTTGGTCGAAAATGAACGGCAGAAGGCAACTTGAAACCCGGCCCATGCTGCACAGCATTTCTCGGTTATCAAAGAGGCAGGAATGCATGGCGGAGTGGTGGCCGCGTCAGGGATTCACCCCGTGCTTCGTCATCATAGGTAACGTCTAGACTCCTTTACACTGTCTGGAGTTTGCGGATAATTAAGAGGGGATGAAAAATTTGATCAATTCCCTTCTCTGAAGAAGCTGTCTTAGCGGCAAAATATACGCGAGTGTAATGGTGAAACTGTTGCGAACTGGAAGGCCATACCGCTACCGTTTCTATTGATGGGACAAAGTAGCCGTGATCCGCTTTAATCTACTGTTTGTTTGGTTCCAACCATCTGTGTAAATTCAATAACGTGCCATAAAAAAAGACGATCTGTTATACTATAGTTGACGTTGTTTTGTGACCAGTGTGGCGGCGTGAACAGTTATTTTTTTCATCATTTTCCACTCGTTGAAAGGTACGCCGGCGAACGCACATCTCATCCCGAAACAATGTAAGGAGCCAATCGTTGTGTATAGGTTGTCTGTCTGAGTGGATCTGAGAACGAACGAGGCCGGGTTTACGTATGTATCCTGCTGTAATAGCGAGCAACAGAATCCAATATAATTAGTGGCAACGATTATAATAACAAACAGAGGCAAAACAGTGAGACAGCAGGCGAAAGTGTGCGAATAACCGTGCGTAAGAGACGCTTTGTGTGATGTATAAATAAACAGAACATTGCTTGGTCAGCCAATCCAGTGAGTAAAAGTCAGCCGGTAAACACATACACACATAGTGACCAAGCAATGAGGCAGAGATCCGGTCAATAAATATAATTGTTATTATATTGCTTGCGTATCTTGTGGCGTCCATAGCGCTGTTATTGAATACAACAGCTGTGAACCAATCTATACAACGGGTATTGTTGGCCTTACAGATACTGGCGTTGAAGGGCATTCTCTTAAGGAATAGTAATAATACTAAGAAATTGATTCATGTGCTTTGTGATGAGACTTTAATGATACACAGTGTATCTCGTATACAGCATCGTAAGTGACCGAAATTAAGGATGTTGTCGATATTTTTTGCGACGCGTGTACTGATACCAGCATTACGACAACGTACGTCAACACTCATTGATAACGGTTAGTACTATACAAACAAACACAATATTAATAGTGACTCCCATTACAATAGAAAAAAAATATTCACAAAATGCTTCCGTAAGAATGGTCCTCTTATATCTAAACGTACCAGGTAATCTATCATCATTTCTGCCTTCCTTTACCTTGGACTACAATAGGCTTAGTCGAATTAAGCTGGCGCCAGCACAGAAGCTCGACACTAAAGCTAATAAATCATCATAAATTGTCACAATACGAAGGCGATTCGATACGAAAAATTTTTAAAATTAGGTATAACTTTAAAGATCCTTACTTATCACATAACTGCATTAGGTACTTTAACATCTGCGAATTTAAGATATAGCAAAGGTAAATAATTATTAAGATAGATGTCAAAATATCAAGGACGGGTATGGAGACAATTTCTAATCATCTTATCAATATATAATATAAAAAACATTTTCAAGAAAAGGGGAGATATAGAATAAATGACTATACCTCAGCAAAAATCGTGAACTCGACAGATTGAAAGGTCAAGTTCTCTTAAAAGCAATTCCAGCCTTGAACGCATGGGAATCGTATGTTTACAAACAATTCTACCAGGACATAAATTATTAATGGGTTTGCAGTGGACAACCCCCGACTCTGAATGGATGTGGTTTCCACGAAGTCCTCCCTCCTGACAGGGAAACGGATCATTATGCGCATACGACCAAATCACAATCCCTTGCGTGCAACACGAATAATGCCGTCAGGTCGAAACGTACCGTCGTTGAGTAGCTGAAAGAAGGCAACGAAGCTTGGCCTGCCTTTTTTGCATTATTGTTACATCCGAAAGACGTACGCTCAGAACAAATTTTGCTCTTCCAATATCTTCTGCCCCCCTGACAGTCTTTCAGGTTGCTAAGTCGGATGTTTAGCTTTTTCATAACTGCTTAATGATGCCAAATGATTTACCTAAAGAGGATAAACTAATATTTACAATATTTTTTTGCACTAGTGCGCGACGGGCTTAGCGAACGTAAAACACTAAACCTATGTTCAGAAATAAAGCAGTGTACAGATGAGAACTACACATGATACACGTGACCCAAACGGGTCTCCCATAAGGTAGCTGGAAATAAATGGGCTAATTGATAGGCATTTTGCTTGTTAGGATATGAGCAGTGTTGAGCAAAGTACAGCATGAAAAATAAATTTGCTTTTCTCAACCAGAGATCTCATCAAACAATTCTGTACTTTTAGTTTGTGAAACCTTTGTGACGTTAGTTAGTTGCAAAGGCTTCAGTACCACAATTCTATTTATCTATGCATTCCATGAATTTTGCGAACATAAATCAACCTATTCCAATGTTCAAGATATTATATCGCTACAAATAAACAGTTGTCTTCCTTTCGATGTTTAAACTGATTGAGTCGTCTTCACCAATGCGAACCCTCTTTCGAGTAACGTAAGGTATTCGAATCCGTGGCACTTTGTTGTACCATTGAAGGCCATGCGTTAAGTCACGTGTGTATTGTCTCCCCGTCCCATCAGAAGCCACCATCCTGTCACCCCCCTGCGCGAACGGTGACAGGGAAGCTGAAATTCAAAACGAGAGGACGAAATAGCTGGAGAAAGAGAACCGAGTCGAAGGCAAGGAGGAAAGTTATAAAGAGTGAAAGTGTGGGGACGGAGGGTGCGGGGACGTTCACATGTTGTGGCATAGTCCCCAAATGTGCTTTGTACGTCTGCGGGCTACTGAAGCTCCCTTCGGCCGGCCGGCTGGCTGCCTGCTCAAACCTTGAGGTGAACGATCCCGGTGCTGTCATCGCGGTTGGAGAAGTACTCCGCTTGCTTTTGAGATCGCACTGTTACCCCTAGTAAGCGTTAGTGGACTTGAACCTTTTCGTCTTCTTTGGAGGCGCGCGAGGCAGCGACCCGTGGAAAGAAGCAATGCGGATAGGCTGGGAATATTGTCTTATCACCACTGAGATGGCTGCACATGTGTGTCTGTGCCAACAACAACTGGGACATGTAAAGCCACTTGTGTGGGCTCGTGAGCTGTATGATTAACCATTGGTAACTCCCATTGATGGTGTATATTTCTGGTGCTGCAAACCGCGTCGGAACCCAGTAGTTTGTAAACGTCACACAGGTGCGAGTTAGCTCAGTGTGTGGTACGCCGGTGGCTGCGCTTCTAAGGATCAAGATATGTTTTCCAGCGCCTCAAATGGCTTTCACGTTGATACGAAGTATCTGACATATTTTGTCTAATTTAGCAATGTGCAGCGACATCGGCTGGGCGATATGACACGATGAGCTCGATAGATAACGTAGCGGTACCGAGGTGTTAAATGTTGAAGTCCAGCAAAAAACGTCAGACTACATTTTCGTAAGCTTTTCCCCTGTCTCCGCTAATCTCCCCACTATTTTATTTTCAGAAGTAAGGAAGGTGACGCATTAGGAATTTGAGTCGCGTGAGTCATTTTTCTGAGATCACTAATTCTCTGAACTGTTGTATGTAGATTCTTCGTGTTCTGTGCTTAACCAAAGAAAGGGTTACAGTCTGCAAATTAGGAGTTACTTGTCTCCGTTCTGAAATATAAATGTGACTCACTTTTAAGGCGAGCATTTATCCAAACAATACCAGCAAGCTTACAACCAAAGCTTATAGTCACGATAACATTTACTCTTATAATATATCGACTAGATGATGTATCATTACTAGAAAAAATTAAAAAATTAAGAATCGAACAACAAAGACCCCAGAGTGACTTCGTATACTACCTTTTTTATTACAGGTTGTCTGGATCTAACCTAGCTGCGTCCTAGCAGCAGTCTACTGTATTGTACACAAAAACCCATTGGTCTAGTCACTTTTGTAGTCCAATACTTAATTTGGCGCTTGTTTTTTGCTCGTTTCAGTTACTTAGTGTGGATCTCTGAATGTTTCTTTAGCAAATATTTGTTACATTCGGAGCACCTTGACGCGCCCATATTTCATCTCGTATCCGGAAGTACTTCTAAAAACGACACAGCACTCTTACGGCGTTTAGTCTCGGAAAAAAATGGGTGCTTGTGAACATTAGTCTGGAGCCATTCGCTGTACCTATTTTTCGAGCTCTTGAAACGGGCTTGCGCGCACAATATGTAAGCTCAACTCGCCCCTCGAACGCCATGTACTTCGGGCCGATTTCTGTGCATATACTGTTTTCCCACCTTTTGAGCGCTCTGTCTCGAGTTGTTTGCTTTACCCGCTGATTAAGTCACCATTATTGGAACCGAATCATTAAACCTGCTAGCCGCTATTGATGCTTGTCAGACGTAGCGATGTGACATAGATAGGCAGGTGCCACTGAAATAACACCAGCGTACGGGGGCGGACTTCGCGGTGCTATGCAATGTAATACAAGCCAAAAGAGTTTTCTCTCTTTTCACACGGCTCTTTTGCGACAGTTCATATTTCGCCTTTCGCCCAGCCTCTGATAGACGGTCACGTGTTACAAAATGACGCAATGTATAGGCCTTCACATCATGTCCTTTTGGCGCCCCGTCCACAAGGACGATTGAGTGGCGAGTGTCCTCCAGTCAATGAGCCTCGATGTCTCGATGAATATGCCATGGATCCATTTCCGTACATTGTCACCAAGAGCCCCGGAATGCTGCCAGCTTTCCTTGCGACGGCTTGTAACAAAGCGATGCATTGCTTTCCATTTGCTCTGTCATAGTTCTCATACAGCATAGCTGATGTAATGGTCAAGCGAAAAAGGATAACGTAGAACAAAAAAAATACTTAACAATTTCTTACAGTTTAATCATACCCTACGCCTAGAACACATGGCTCAACGGGACGTCGAAATCGTATTACATGGTCTAACATTGTTGTCGTCCACTGTACAGCCAACGTCTCCGATGCTATGTTGATCTTTCTCACAGGGCTTGAAAGGACTTTGGACTACTTTAGTTCGTCTTTAGTTCGAATATCACGGCCAACTCATCCTAAAAACGAAGTTAATATGTAGGCTTCAACAAAACCTTTATAAACGTGCGTGGGTAAAGCATACGTTCTCACTAGAATTCGATGGTTCACCCAACCTGAAACATGCGACTTTTGCAGTTGCGTGCTTAAGTTTTGACGTAGTGAGTAGGGGGTTTGGGGATGGATAAATAAGGTTATGTAGCCGGTCCACCTTGGGTTCGACGCCCCATAATTATGTGGAAACCTAGACGAGTTTCTTGCCCTGGGAGGGCTAAACGCGCAGCGGATTCGCGTATGAAGGCTCGTTATAACATTTCTATAAGGCGTTCAATAAAGAGCACCGCTGAGCACGAACTCTAAAATATGAGCTATTATTAAATATATCGGCGATCCTTTTAATCCTTAATCAGGCAGCATACGCTGGTCCCGGAGCGCTAGTCACGATACATATTCCCAATTTGATAATGCCTTTTATTTAGGCATAATTTCAACCTTCACTTTCCGCTGTTTGCAGTCGTTTGTCGATGCGAAATTACTGCTTGAGGTAGCAGCGTCAATCCTTATGTATACGCATTGTGCCTATAAAGTATTAATTTCATGTCCTGATTTGTAACAAGCAAGAAGAAAGCAACATTTCCTGAGCTTGCAGAGGAAAGATTTGGATAGTATTCTTCCAATTATCGAATCGTTCTCAGACAAATGCTTGTGATTTCGTTCGTTCCCTCATTTTGTTAATTGATCCTTGCGTTGATCTTCTCTTGTGGGGTATATTAGTCTTATCGTCTTAGCCGATCAGTTAGCTATTGACAAGTTGTAAAATGTTCCGGGTTTTACAGCCAGAACCACCAGTTCTCAGAATGAAACACAGTACCTCTACGCAATGAATCTAAACCACCACGCGTCCCTAACAAAAACGTTAGCCTACAGAGCTATCACGGTGACAAGCCAAGCAGATTTTGAAAGCCTCATTATCATTGGGAGTTCCTTTTAGAAAAACGGATACATTTTAATCAAATTGTATAACATATATTCTTTGCGCTACTTGGAAGTGAGTTAATCGAAAGACCTCAAGAATAACGAAGCGTGTTATACTATGGGTGATTATAACAACAAAACTTGCACCAATGTCATATCTATTGCTTGTCTTGAGTAGCTTTTCAGCCTTGGCTGCATGGATTCCTTCAACGCGCATTGCGCCCAAGACGATATAGCTTTTAGAGTTTATTTCATATTTTTTAATCAGTACAGGAATAAGGAGGAACACGACGTAGCTGAACTGCGAACGTCCTGTCACTAACGTAAATGGCTACGCAATTCCACTGCGTTATAGCCATCTCGTTGACTTTCAGTTTAGCGACGTGATACATGCTTGATTCCAAAGGGCTCTTTCAAAACAGGACGATGTCTCATCCTACGGCCGTCATCAAGGTAACCATAGCATTTTGCAGTGAAATACTTTGGTCAAGAAAGTGTATCAATTACCATATTTTGCATGATCAATATAATTGCGATTGATTTTACTGTTAAAATGAATTACTTTCGTATTAAATTGATTGAAAATTAATTGCTAAATACTTTCGTTCGAAACGCGTGCATCCATAATAGACACAAGTATAAAGGAAAAAGTTCAGGCATCTCTGTACACAATCGGGCACCGTATGTCGCTGTGATCACGTCTCGTTTCATAGCCTCTTATCACGCCGAATCATAGTAAAATTAGTTTCCCCCTTTTATTAAGCAATAGTTTGCCTTGACACGACGCGGGATCCCAAAAATGGCTATGCCTCAGGCGACGATCGAGCAAAGGGCCCATCGTTTACTCTTATTTGTTCATTGAAATTAGTTTACATTGCGTTTTCCTAACACAGGTTTTATGGACCTGGCGTGGAAGCCATTAATTGAGTCAATGTCTTTTTTAAAACCGGCTGCCGCACTCACAAATAACAATGTATAATTTTGATGAGACAAAACTCTCCTGGGATCGTACAAGCAAACTTTTGTGTCGACTAGAACCCATATCGAGTACACGTAACCTATTGATACGAACTAAGGTCCAGTTATTCAGAACCTATCAGAATCTAGGATACTCACGATCACTAAATCTCTGAACACAGGGCAGGAATTCTCATTCTAAATAAACGCATGAAACGTCAGGGAGCCTGGTTATATTTAAACGAATATCTTGGACTTCATATGAGCGCGCCTCATTTCAGTACTTGAACCTTCACCAATGGTCACCTGGAATGGTCTTTGATTCGGTGCACCACCCACATTTACAGAGAAGTTTAGGTCATTGACATTGTGTGATGCAGTAATTAATGGTGTTAAATTGAGCTCTAGGTCTCGCATGTACAAAATTCTTCATATCAACGATCATTTCGAGCCCGCTGGGTAATGCTCGTATGGTATTTTCTATTGGTACAGTTAAATCATAATGTATTGTACGTATATAAAATAAGCCTATCTATCAGTCTAACCATTATAGTGCATGCATAAAAGGATCATGTATACGTACGTCGACTTCGTAAATCGTCCAACCAGATTAAATACGAAATTTATACAATTTGCTCAACCTTAATAGGACCAGAGTTACAAACGGTTCACGAAAACCAAAGCTGTGTTTAAACGGCAAAATTGTTTTAAAGAATGGCAATATTTTTTATTAAGCCTTCAGCTTTGTGTGAAAATTCAACAGCGACGCAATATTACATGCGATATAATTCTGCAAGCAATATTATCCGAAGCAATCGGCCATATATTTCCTTAGAAGTATCATCTAGGTCCTATTTTTCCGTCTCGGAGAGACCAAAATATTATTATTATAAAGCGATAAAACCAAGACCTGCTGTAATTAGTGAATGATGCGGATACTAGTTTAATAAAAGACAATAACTTATAAGATTTTCTATTTTATTTATTACCTTTGGCGAAATAAATATCCTTTGTTACACGGCCTTATTTAAGATGAGAAAAAACCTGTCTTTTGTCTGCCGTAGCGCAGTGGACATTTGAATTCATAAACCGGCTAGTATAGATAATCACCTAAGACTGCGAAGGCTCAATATATAATCCTACCAATAACAGACGCACTTAGTATGAAACATTTTTCGGGCGCACGACACAGTAGCGTATTAAACGGCCTACACACCTTATGGTGTTTGCTCTTCCCGACGGCGAACTACTTACTACGTCTGGGTAACGTGGGACCACCGCGCTATTAAAAAAAAATGTTTCGTTTGTGCAAAATTAATTTTTGACACGAATGATCCTTTACAAAACGCACACGATCATAAAATGGCCACAGAAAATTTGGACAAACTGTATTGATTCACGAGCATAGGATTAAGAAAAAATTCGCAGCCTTTTCGATCAATCGACACGAGTGAATTAAAAAACAAGTATAGATAAATATAGTTTACGGAATTTCCGTTTTTTTTTTTTTTTTTTTCTCTCTACGAAAGACAGCGCGTCTGCTTTTTCTATACTACCTTGTTACAGTATATGTTCAACACGCTTCACTAACGGACCAGCAAACGAACAGCTTCAGCTCTTTCCCGATCCAGTTCCCTGTTTTTATTAACGAAGAAAATATGCATATCCGTTAACGATGAGCTTGCTGTAAGTAATGCTAGCAAAAGGCTAGTAGAGGGTAAAGTGATAGTCTCTTCTGTTCAAAATGCTTGAGAAATGAGAGAATTTGAGGGTCTTCTCTCAGACCCTTTTCCTACTTAACTTTTCTCCAATATATATTAAGTTTCTACTTCTTTAACAGATGTAAAATCAAACATTTCAAAATCAGTTTTTTAAACCATTCAAGAACATTTGCTTCAGTCTATATATTTTAGGGTATCACACACCCCGCATAACAGGTATACCACCGACGGGAAACGACTGCGCAAAAATATCGCCGATATCTCTCAGACACAACCACGAACGAACTCGCCGGGCAGTTGGATATCCCACCCCGCTCTGTACACTGTTGTTCTCGTTATTTTGGATTGCCCTGTGATCTGCAACCACATCGTTCGCATAAGTGTAACCTTTTCTGAATTCGGTTTGTGTGCAACAACGCCATGCCTATCACCCTTATTTCAGAAAAACAGGTTCTATCTATTAGGACGAAGTGACAACTTCACGGGATGTTCATCGACGAAAGAATCCTACGCCAATGAGCTGACTCGTGATGTTAAGTTGTGGCAGATCCAGTCGAAGGTTATTGTTGGCAGCGACAGTTGACAGGAGCTGTGGGTTGACGTTTGGGCATTATATAGGCTCAATAGTTGTGCTTTCGGGGGTGTACGTACGGGAAACGTGCGAAGTCGAACAAAGTTGGGGTCGAAGTAGCGTTCACCGCTTGTGAGAGGACACACTTGCCCTCGTGTTATGGCCTATAGAGGATTCAATGAGGTGTATCGGAGGGGCGGTGTAAGGAGGAAGGGCTTATCCTTCTAACGAATCATATCACTAGCAAGCAATCTGCGTGTGTGTGTTGCTGCTTAGGCATGTGCGATCATTGCTGAATGCTGATAACGGACCTGAGCTTAAGAATAGCCTTATTCGGGAATTTCTGCGAGAAGCAACTTGCAATATACTATAAAACGTTCCTGAGGCAACACTGTGATAACATTACACGTTTGGAAAGGCCTTGTTTGCGTACACGCTATGCCATGCGCCAAATATAAACATCGTTTACAATATCGGTAGTAGCGATTTTAAACGGCTGGCCTGTAAACTCATTTCCTAAGATTGTCTTTGTGAATCGTGTAAGAGTCCAGGGCGCTACCATTTCAGGTAACAATATTTTGGCCCCCAGGTGCGAATGATATGCATAATATGATCGATATGTGACAATAAGCTTGTGATCTCCACTGTGAGCCAACGCCCGTAGTCGCAATGATAGAGGCGAGGCATTTTTTCAGTATTTCAACTGCAAAGGTTCGAGCAGGGGGCAAGTTCTACTTGTCGCTAGCTGTTACTAGTTGTTAGAGAACGGATTAAATAACAGGTAATATATTTAATCCGTTCGAAGACGACCAAACAAATTGGAGGTTAATTAAATCGATGAAATCACCAGCATCGATATAACAGTAATAATTGTACTAGTTACTGATTAATTAAGCATGCCTAAAACATGTTTTTTTATTAGTAATTATTTTATCAATAATAAAGGCGAAATATAGAAAGGAAAAAAAAATGTAAACTTGATAATTCTCTTCGGGCTAATATCAGAAGAGGCACTATTATACAATTAGATTTTTCTAAAAATTATAGAATTTTCGCTTTACTACCAACAAACGAAGTACTGCTGTCTCAGTCCGTTTCGACCATATCTGCAAAATGTTGACTCGTCGAGAAGTTCCGACAGTAAACAATTCTTGATATTTGGGTGTTCGGCGATGGATTAGTCAATATGTCCTGAGCCACGACAACTTCGCGTATACTGCAACGTCTACAAACATTAATAACTCAGCATGACAACAGCGGGTTATTGCGAAAATATCCAGGCACTTCTCTGAGAATCACTCTTCAACGAAAGGGACTTTTTTGCGTCATTTGTGTGTCTCCCAGAAAACTGCTTTTAGCTTACAAAATAAACACATTCTGTACAGACACACGCTCGCCTAGACACAATATATATGACATGAAACTGTTTGTTACTAGAGCTGAAATCAGTGATTCCTAACGTTTCGACTAAAACAATAACATAAATAATCAACTATATTCCCATGAGGGATTTCCATGGGCCGGAGTTGAATCGAATATTTAGGGGTGTTTTCAATTTTTTCCATCATTCTTTCGAATAAACGCTTTACATAGTAATACAACGGCAGAGCTTGCTTCTGCTACAATTAGTGGACGATTGAATCAGCGAGTCATCGTGGGTTTAATGCGTCCTGAACTACAGCTAACAGAAGCCCCAGGACAATAATCTCTCTATCGAACCGAGCTATCGGTATGCGTGTGTGGTACCAAATGGAAGTCGATTCGGGAGTAAGACGACGTTTTTGATGAAATGTTTACTCCTCGTTTGCGACGACGTATAGCAAAATCTGTGTTCGGAAGGATAATAACTAGGGTAACTTGATCGAGTGACTGATTGTTTCGATGCTGCCCTTGCCGACGCCAACGGCTGAACTCATCGATTCTAAACTGGCCGGACTCGTCTATTCTAGGTACGGTCTACCACGATTAGCAGCGAGGAACAATCTAACAACATTCTTTACAATCTTGCATTTGGTAAAAAGTGACCTCGAGCACGCATCAAACGTACAAATGCACCTTTGGTTGTAATAGTTGAAGGCTTCATATACATATATATATATATATATATAATATGATATCACTAAACTAAATATGCGCTATTTGGATCGATAAATTTATGTCTTTTTTGTGATAACACCGTAATGTCGGCAGTGCAGGATGTGCGCGGTTTTTAGGCAAAAAATTGTGTCAAGTGATACCTCTATTGAAACCGCTGAACATTATTAAGGAAGTTCTTCAGAACGGATGGTGGTGATCTGAAGGTGCAAGATCCAGCCTTTTACGTGGCAAATGCATTGAAATTTCTCATCAGCGCAGATGCTACTTAAACAGTGGCGTCTACTGCTGTGTGAGCTCTATGGTATGTGAGCTCAAACACTTGCGCCTTCTGAAAGAGGGTGCTTCTAACCCTGAAATTTTACCTCATATCTATCTAAATTGGTTGCAAATATAACAGTAGCCGAATTTCCTATGTGTACCAGAAAACTCAGTACGGAGACGGAATCGACTATTCAGTAACCGTAGTCCGTGAGCGTATCCTGAAGCTTGTCAGTGTGGCTGGAGTTCGGCTGGTCGAAGCAGGCGTTGAAGTCGCCGGCAATGACTAAAAAACGAAGGGACATCGCTTCCAGTCTCTTAACAAGTTTCCTCTCCTGTACGTCTATTTATTTCGAACATCGCGGAGCAGTGTATTAAGTAGAAATAACAGGAGGTTAAATGGATAAAGTGCTTAAGTTTCCGTTAGGACAAGATGTTTGTACTGTCCAAAGCTTACATGAGAAGCAGTGCTGGAGCTTCGTCACATGAATAGGCCAACTATGATACAGATTTTGCTGATTTGCGAAATATAGACGTAAAAAAAAAGTAAAAATGCGATATATTACTCTCGAATAAATACGTTAATTTTTGCTGCGCTGACTGATGAGTAGCGACAATCAGTGGTAACTTTGAAGATCTGTTCCTTAATATATCGTAATCAGAAGTACAGCTTATCTGCTGATGAGGTGGAAAGCTAGTAGCACAAAAGGCAACGATATAGGTTGTATCATACAGTAAAAGTGCATCAACAGACATGAATATACATGATACGCAAGCCTAGAATTTAGCATGTCTTCACTACAAGTTACGGTAAACGAAATAATCCATAAAGAGTTACTATGTTGACAAGCTGTACCATCAATACTCAGAGGTTCGATTTCTTTAAACCAACCTATGATCAGAGAATTTCGTGCTGTAAATACACCGTACCCCCCAGAATTTCCCGTGAGGATGAAGCGTGTGAGCGTTACAGAATCACCAACAGATACAACTGAGAAGATCAAAGATCTTTGATCTAACACAGCAGGTATTTGAAATCAAATATAAACAAATACTTAATGTTTTGAGTATACGTAAACGGTTAATTACGTTGAAACGCTTCAACTTATACTATTCGAATTAAACCGCCGCAGTTGCAACCCGCGCTGGTTATCACTGTACACATTTAATGTACATAAAAGAAAACGCAATTCCTCAGTTTTAATAGTGGCTTAATTAGACTTCGAAGCCTGCGCACTTCGAATCCGAGCCTTATTAGCTCATCGGAAACCAATTGCCGAATCGCTTAAATAATTCGATTGCAGGGCAATTGTTATTCATACGTTCCGATGCCCAGTTTCATAAATAGTACATGGCAGTGTACCAAATTTTATTGAGTTGGATCAATTTATCGAGGCTCACTTCTGGCTACGCTGAAAAACAGGCGAAAATAGACTCAGTCTAATTGTTTTATCAAGGCCCTATAAAACGTCTGTCATTAAATAAGGAAAGTTTCGTCAACTATTAAGATGTTCCTCATGAAATGGGGCATAATAAACTCCTATTTTTCAAAACGTTTTGCACAGAAGGTTAATTTTTAAGTAAAATATGCACTATTATTATCTGTTAGTATGCACCATTATGACTTGCTGCCCTTTTGAATGATAGCTTATCTATTCCAATGCTGAAGTTTAGGAACTATCGACGGGCAATTTCTCCATATTATGAAGATTGAATAACTCTCTAATTAAAAAGCTGTCCGGGTCTTGCAAAAAAATAATCATCTGTGGGAGTGTGGTATGCGACAGGAAACCGCCACTGTGATCCTCGTTGTGTGAGGTCGAACGCTGTCCTGTTGTAAAACTGGTTTGCCTCTAACTATTAATTTTGACTATTTATTGTGTGGTTTTTCATTGTTTTGTCCACTTGTTTGCAGAATACTTCAGCTGTAGTCCACTACGAACCAGGACATACGGAGCTACAGTGGATAGACCTTTAAACACAGATACCATGAACCTCTGCAGCTCTACATTTGTTTTAGGCTGATGTCCCGCTACCTCTGGTTACATCCAGTAATTAATGTACTAGTTCGAATGGAACGTTCACCGACTACAAACTTTATATGCACACATCGCTGCAGTTATAAACCTGTACTCGTTAAAAACTTACATTTTTCCTATTTTCAAGGGCTCACTACAATCCGCCTGCTAAAAGCTGTAACGACGATGTCCAAAACAAAGGTCCCCAACCAACTGGAAAAAATACGGGTAAATATCGAATCTTAAATAAAAATATCACATTGCTAAACAAAGACACATTTCGACTTGAAATCATTAATCATTTATCAGAAATCAGTAATTAAACACAGTTTTTCGGGGTGCAACTGCTTCACACTGTCGGGACTAGAGGATTCATCAGCGCAGCCGATATTGTGTAGTCATTTTATCAGTTTAACAGCCGATCAGTCGTTTAAAATTGATCGCAAAAAATCGTTTTTGCGTTAAATTGAGTTTGTTATGTTAATCGAGCTCGGTAATCTCTCGGCCACTTAAGTCAACCTATCATATTAGGCTACAATAATAATAAACATTACACAAACACGAGTGGATCAAGCGTCTTCGGAAAGAAGCAACATGAACGGAGAGCCCTTCTGAATAATTTCTAAGATCTCTTCTTCACACAGATTCTCTTCTTCTACGATGTCCTTTTCCCTCCCGTACCGTGCGAGCCTCCAGCGCGTCCATGATCATAACGAGCGGCCTCATACTCTTTATTATGGGTCTCCCTAAACAACGAACATGTCTCTAAGAGTCTTACTGGTGCACGCAGCGCCCAAAATCAAAAGCTACATCAAGCATCGAGAAATGTTGCCCCTTTCTTTTATTCAATGCTGGTTTTCCGCAGGACCACTCTGGTTTTGGCAGGCCGGTTTCGGATTCAACGGGATGAACACCATTTCTGTACACATTGTGCCTTTGACCAAGATATTGTATGTGGCCGTTTGCTCCGGCTTTCGAGGACAATCAGCCAGTCGTAATGTTACGCGGAATGATTGTTTTTCCCCCGTATGACGCCTCGAGAAACTAGAGTTGGGCGCCGCGTACAGATGCCACGTTCAGGTCGCTACATGGCTTCGCTTCTCTAATGTTTTGCGATGCGAAGGTGTTTTGCATTATACAGTTGAACTATTGATAGTAAACATTTTTTGAACGAGTTCTGTTTCAACGATAACAAGAAGCAAATTTTTGTTGCTTATATGGCTCCTATTGACTGATATTTTACCAGAAAGACCTTAATTTGGTCTTAGTTTATCTTCATTCACATTAATCTGAGGACGCCGAAGGATCCTAGGATCCTGTATCCCGGTGCTAAGGAAAGTTATATTTTTGGGTCTGACCATGCTCAATACCTTCTACGCTCCTCTTAAAACATGTGAGGCCACCAGACAAGAAAAATTACGGGAGACAATACAACGCCTGGGAGATCAATGGATTGAACCGATTGGGCCTAACCACTCATCCTATTCACTACCGTCCAATCTCTGCTCTTCAAAGTTTGATTCCCCATACCGAAAATCTGGTTGCGACAAAACAGGATTTTTATTACTGAGCAAAAAATTGTCCAGTTTTGCGCCTTCCACTTATACCACTTGTACCAAATCTTTCTGAGCTAAATCGCTCAGTTCATTACAGCGATGAAAAACATTTGTGGTCTTCTTTTTTGTTCCTTGGCAAGGCTCGCTTTCTTACCCGTCTTCCTATCTCATCCTCTCATTTATCGTCGCACACAGCTGCTTCGAAAATTGAACCCTGCCACTGACAGCAGTCCGACATAATTTGAGGGCTGGGTTGGCCTATTTTCTGATGAGTAGCTCTATTTGCTAGTGAAATTTTGGTAGTGCAACGTGTGTTCACTGAACAAAACGTGTGTCGAAAGAAACGGCTTTAGCTTCCACGTTTACACTAGATTATATATAGTAGAGTTATCCGTCCAGGCTTTGGTATCGTCATTGGCTTTGCCTGTTCGCGAAAAAATTAGGTCTCGAAAGGCGCATGTTAATGGAGTTGCGCGACTGTACTGCGGTTGTTCTTTGCCGCTCTCCGCTAGAGATGCATTGCTTAGCGTTACGCCGCATCTATCTTTCGACCTGTGTGCATGACAGCTTTCTCTCTTTCGTTGGGTTGATAGCGACGGTATTTTCCTCCCGATAATGTCTATTAGCACCTATATATGTACATATGGAGTAGTGTGAAGAAGCAGACCATCACTCGTCTGCTGAACACGACGATATCGAGGCTTAAACGACAATGGCAAGCTACCGCATCCGCTGGCAGAAGCCTGGTAGGCGTGTAGGAAGCTAGCAAAGGATAAGATTGCAATATTTGGAATTGTTCATGAAACGCATTGTGTCATATACAGACGTCGAAGACCGCTTCACCTTCTTCGACCTATGAGATTTAGTAACAGACAAAATATCCTGTGCAGATGTGTAGGAAAGGATCTGGCATCGAAGTAAAACATTTTTGGAGTATGTCTACCGATGTGGCGTGTTCCCAACGAACACTGAGCATTTGCGAAGTATTTACCGTGTTTTAGATATTGCGCAATTTCTCTTCGATAAACCCGTACGTCTCATGCTTGCGGTTCCTATTTTTTTGATTGAATATTATCCAATTTTAGCTTTCGATATGAGAAGAAAAAATTGGCAAAATCAAGCGTCACTCGTAGGTTTCCGCCGTTGAGGACAATCTAAAACGAAAGAAGTGCACAGAACCTTCAGGCGGTGAAGTAGCGAAATAGTTAAATCTCAACAGAAGTGATAGAACCATTTCATTATTTATTGGGATTTTATTTATCATATATCAGCGAATGGGGGTTTCGTAGAAAGGCTGACATGCTCCAACCGGAGACGCGGTGCCATACATGCATCACGACCTCGGTAATCTGACATAAGAAACAAAGCTATTTAATGCCGCTGATGACTGCACGACCAATGAGCTTCAAGAAAAAGAACTACAAACCTTGAAGAGAACTGTAGCATCTAGAGGAAAGGGCGCTAATGCCAACCTCCCTTACCAATATACAGTACTATAATTACTTGTCTTATTGCGAGGCGGTGATGATAGTAAAAACTCGACATTAGGATATTTACCCCTAATTATCACGCACGGATCGATGGAGCACCGTAAGACAAGTCACCGGTAGCATAACAAAAATTTATAACGTACCAGACTCCTAAAAGCCGTCTAATGATCTGCTGCTTTATCCATTGTAGTTATTATGGCGGCTGACGTCTTTTATAAATTATCAGGTCGCTAGCCGTCGTTCCGTAAAAGTTCTCCAGAGACCTATAAATTCTCCACTCAGTATACATAGGATCACTGCGATTCTCTGACTGCTCCTTTAGTTAAGGAATTACAATATGCGTATAGCCATAGCTCGGCGTTACCGCGCTCCTCTAATGAAAATTGGTGATTCCTAAGACGAAATTAATCGAACTCACATAATAAAAAGCCTCTATCAGGCATATTGCAAGTAGGTAGATATGCGCGGCTCCTACCGTCTACATATGTAAACTCTACATATGTACATCACCCGAACTAATTTCGTCAAAGTGACACGAGCTGCATCATGGTAGCGAGCTTATGTATCAGTAACACTCGCGTGCTGGTATATAGCACCGCGTGAATACAACTCAGCGGTGCTATATATCTCGGCGGTTTGATGCGACGTGAAGAAGATTCGCACAACCAAAAGGGAGCTTCCCTTTACCAGTTAGCCCCATACAATAAGTTGACGCAAAATTACACACTCCTTTACGTAGTTAGCTTCAATACATTGTCGCTCGGCATGCTGAAAAACAGAGTTTTTAGTTTGAGAGACAAGCTGTTTTTCGTATTAGGATTCAGGCTCATTTATCCCATAAGCTTCTCGTACACTAAAGCCGCTAAGTAGGGATTTGCGCTTGCCTGAAAATCCGAAGTAGGAATGAATCCGAAGACACACACATAGATAGCGAAGTTATAAACATCATAACAGGCGTAGCGGCTATTTTCTGGATAAGAAATCTTATAGATTCAGATGATTTTCGGGACGAGTTGTTTTTATACTGTACAGATAATTGGAATCAGGCGAGCTCGTAAATGATCTAAGAACTACGCAAGACTAGTAATAGTTAATGACAAATACGTCACCCATTTCCACATAAGCCATTCCCACAAGCCAACTTCTATCTAGCAGCACGTTACAGAAAACATTTTAATCTGCTATCATTATAATACATAAGATAGATCATTCCAAGATATATGTGAAACACGCCAGCCTGCGCAGACTATATATGTCTATAGGGAGAGAGAGAAACGGGGACTAGACGACAGCTAAGGATCAAGCAGACGACGCCTCTCATCTTACTGTTGTCTGTCACCACCGTCCTGCGCACTCAATACACAGATATAAGTACCTGTGGTACCATCCGTTCCTATCGGTAAACTAGAGTGCAATTCTTATTAGGATTTTAATATGATAAAGAGTGCAACAGGAGCAGGAACGCAAATAAGCTAGGATTAAACGAATGCTCGACGAAGACCTAATAGCTCCGTTTCCCACCTACAAGTTTCTCATAAAAAGGTTGATATTTGTTTTTCATTCAGAGCGTTCGTAGTGGATATGACAAACAGCGGGCAAAAAAGCGGCGGCGGCGGCGGCGCTGGCGGCGGCGGCGGCGGCGGGGTCGTAACAGGGCATAGACCTCTGCTAAAGTTTACCAGAGCAGAACGCCCTTTTCGATGTTATTCTTATGATTTCATAGGTTTGTAACATACTTTTCTTAATTGCTTTTGACATTTCCACAACGCTTGTAAGTCTAGCGTCTCCATGTAAAGGCTTCGTCTTCTGGCCGACCATTGTTTTTGCCGTCTGCCAGCTGGTCAGACCGGCAAGTCGGCAAAATTCAACACGAGCCCTTCTCCGCGTTGACGACTCTTCTTTGTATGGGCAGTATAAAAATAGCGAAGGAATAGTAGCCGGTAACACTGGTTGCGACATCTGGCAGCGCAGGACATATTTTTCCGAATCTAACTCAAATGCGAATGTAGAAGATTATAAATGTACTAATAAGTCCGGTAGCTATACGTTGCGTTTTGTGCGTTTGTCGGCCACATCAGAATACGCAGATGTTGGACTTTAGAATTGTTTTTCAGTAAAAGTTTTCAGCTGCCCTGGTAGTTCAGCGTATTTCATACGTGGAGTTCTTAAACGATTTTACTGAGTTGTTTTTAACTCTTTTTAAGAATATTGATGATTAAAACGGCTTTTCTGCATCACACGAAACCGCTCTGAAGAGTAGCGTAACATAATAACGCGTCAACCATCTGTGTCCATAGGTGACAATGATACTACAGCTTAGTAGTAAAGGCTAATGTATCAACTGGTTTAGCAAACCGCTATAGTATTTTTCCCATGCACACATCCGTTTATTCATCTGAATCACATGCCTGATTCTCTCTTCGTTCGAAAAAACTAAAAAAATCTAAACCTGTCGCAACACACCTGAAATCATCAAACAAATACGTAGAAACTTGTTGTGACTACTCTGGCATTATATACCCGTATTTTAAGTATAATATTACTCAAGGCTGTGATGAACATATCAGCAATTCTGTATTTTCCCCGGGATACATTAGCAAATCGCATGCGTCATAGGAGCTCAAGGACCTGTTCGAATATGAGGCTATGTGACGGATGAAAGTACTAAAAAATAAATACACACTTTCGTTACCATACAGCGCTTGCAGGCCCATTTGCAGACATTTAGGTATTGGCGAAACCTGACGTGGAAGCATCCTTCATTATAGTTAAACAAGATCTGTTACTGGAATGCTTAGATAATAGGGTACTGATGATATAGATATGCTCCGGGAGAATTGTCATGTACTTGAGATCTGAATAATTTATACTCGCCTAGATATCAGCGCCTTAGTCCTAATCGTATAGTATGTGAAACGAATTTTAGAGAACCTTAGTGTCCTTTAATAAAATTAACGTTTTATGATATGCACACATTATAGATGAAACAGGTAAAAAGTTCGACCATCCTGCAGCATAACATTTATGATCAATCCGACTTTGTACGACGAATTCGCCAGCTATTCTTATATGGTTAATTTGTTAGTAATGGTCAAACAGTATCCAGAAACAATATGCAACAGTACATAATAAATAAACACTTCGAAAAGTTTGGCCTTTTCGAGTGATTATCGAAATTCGAACTGTGAAGTGAGTATAGTGAAGTAGGAATCGATTGAAAATTAGTTTTTTTTTTTTGGGACTTAGGTGCTTTGTATGTGCGAAGTTTGCGTCTCTTTCTTCGAGTCATGAATTTTTGTCTTTGTTACCTCGGCCTAACTTCAGCTAATTCAATGCCTCTTCCAGTAACCTCATACTTCATTCTTTACTGCGCGTTCGAACGAGCCAACAAAAACTAATGAAATAGTTGACATTGAGCGCAGAGTAGCAAACCAGCTCTGTTATAGGCTTCCAGTTCGGTGCTCTGAGTCAGCCGCATGGCTTTACCGTTGACTCGCAACATGGCTTATGGGTCATACGTCAATTTCGATAATGTCCCAGCAAGCAAAGCTGCAGAACGCATTCCGATGCATAAGCCCAAGCTTTGCTTTTCTTTTTTTTGGTTATTGTCTGTTTTTTGAACTAATATTGAACTCTGTTCCGAACCAAAGCCTCCCACCAGTTGGCCGACAGTATCAGACGAACAGTAGCTGTAAAGTCTGGTCTGCATAATGCATTTGCCCTCAGGCTCCATAAAAAAGAGAACGGTGTCCCAATCAAGATGCGGCTGTCGTGAAACGAAACAACGTTGGCCGGAAAATGTTTGTGAAACTAAGAAAGGCTGATCTACATTGAAAATAAGAACATTTTAAGACGGTCGAGATTACGCTACCACACACCTCATCCGGCAGTCTCCGTACCAGCGGACGGGGTATTTAACATACGGCAACACTTTAGCTGCCCGCGCCATTAACCCTGGGTCGGAGGAGCACAACTGCCGCACTGAAAGTCTGTTCTTAGAAATAAATTCAATAAACTAAATTCTGCAGTCGAGTTTGCCAGAAATAATTGGCCGGAAGCCCAAGTTAATTATGAAACGATGGCTTCGACACCGTCGGAGTGAACGACTTCAGTGGAAGGTCGTGATGACAAATACGAGAGATTCAGACCGGGCAACCAGGAGCCAAATTTCACAGTCGATTATGTGTCATGCAGAGTGACCGATCGCTTAAATGTGGTTTACTGTATAATCTACTATATTTAACGAAATGGTTGTAGGTAGCATCTAGATAATTCTACTCTAAATAAATAGTTTCCAAATAGGTGGGTATTAGCTCGGATGCGAAGAGAGCCTTAATTACTTTACTTATTATCTAGCGATCCCTTGCAATAAAAAGTTTCAGCGTATAGTATTCTGTTAACATTTGCTATATTGCGAGTATAGAAGTTGCCTTCTTAATAGCGTGCTCAGTGCTTTAAACGTAGTACCAAGGAGCGATTTGAAGTAATTGTGATTATAAGTTACACAAGTACAAAATTATATATTGTTGATATTTCGGTGTGTTACTTATTGTGAGTCCGGCTCTCGAAGGGGCTCTATAACATGTCAGAGAAAAAAATGTCTTTTCTAGCTGACGAATATATATTAAAAAGCTTGTAGTGGCTTATGTACAGTAACGCACTCTTGTCCACTTGAAACTCAGTCTCCATAGTAGATTTCATGATCAAATAGGTTTTAGTATCGGTAGTCATATCAGCTGTCATCTGCCCGCCGAGTTGTTTTGGTTGGTTCATTTTTTTTCCTTAAATGATAAACAGCCCTTAAGTATTCGCTCTCTCTCTCTCTCTCTCTACTTTTCTTTTTATAAAAGCTAACACCTCTTAGCGTCCACATGTTCACAACGCGCTTGCTTTTTCGGCTGTTGATTTGCCAAAGACAAGCTTTTCGAGTTTTCAGTTGCTGCAAGCTGCGGTCTATCGATATGGGAACTGCTGGTCCCCCGCGATTAAGGGAAGCGAATATGAGCACAGCGGTTTTTCGGTCGGCGTTACTAATATCTAATAAAAAAAAATCACCCTTTACTTAGCGTTTTAGTATTATTATTATTATTATAATATTTTAGTATTAGCAGATTAGTAGTTTAAAATTACATGTTAAACTATTAATCTGGCCAACTCTGAAATGGAACAGCTTTTGAATCACGCTCTGCGAGAAGGAGAACTTCGGCTGATAAATAGTCTGATTTTCTAAGAACTTGTAAGTGAAAATCGGTTAAGTTTACTCCAGAATAAATTAGTTCAGGTACAATAACATCCTTTGATTTTGTTATCAAGTTCGACGCCCACAGCGGCTCAGAAATTTATCACAAATTGATGAAAACATCTAGGAACGAGGCTTTGAGCAAAAACATAGTACATGAATAGTATCAATATTTGAAGGCAGGAGATTGGAGTTTTGAATGCCAGCGAAGAGGTCTAGCGACCGAACGTGCCACAATCGAACAGACCGTTTATGAGACCAGAACTTAGAATGTAAGGACTATGTCGGATCAAGCCGGTACTTCACGTATAACTTATTACACAGTTGTAACCCAAAAATCGAAAAGGCGGAAACGAACTAAGAATTGATCATTTAAGGGTTGACCCCAAACCAATTGAAAGTGCGTGTGCTACATCTCACGTACAAGTTGCACAACTCTAATAGGCAAAAACCTGCCGGAAGCACACGAGCGCCATAGACAGAGCATAATTCAGTATCTTGTGCCAGCCAGAGAGAAGCCAGGCAAAAGAATGGTGTTGCTCTAGAGAAAGGTCGGATTGGGCGGCAATGTCGAGTAGCGTCGGGCGTAAGCCGATAGTAGTACTTCCAATGGATATCAGGGGCATCCCCTAATATAAGACGTTCACCGAAATTAAAACGGTGAATTCAGCTTGCTATCTTAAGTTTCTGAAAAAAAAAATCATTGACCGGTGGCACGGCAACCGAAGGCGCACACTCTAGTTACCTGATAAACAACACTGGACTTTATTACCATCCCTTAATTGAAACTTCCTGGATTAAACAAAGGAATAGTCTACGCCGGCTGTAACCCGCTTACTCCCACAATCTAAGTCCGTGTGACGGAGCTTCCCATAGCCTAAAAAGGACCATTGGTGGGGAAGTATATCCCACCATCTATTTACTTCGAGAAACGACAGAGAGAGAAACGCGAATGCTAGGTTAATGACTATCCCGAAACTGGAAAAGCGCTAGAACAAGTGTGTAAAAAAGAGAGGAGAGTACCTTTACGACACGATAAAGAAAACATCACTTTAACCCAAATACTTGGGCTATTAGCGGGCAAACTGTAATAAATCATACGAAAAATTCAAGTGGTTTACGAATATTAACTTCATATTGGAACTGCAGCGACGTAAACAGTTTAAAACTCGGATAAGTTAAAGCTTCTGCTACGGAACCACTACGAGCCGCCAGTTAAATTCAGAAAGGATATTTTAAACCCCGAGAAGGAGAACAGGAGGAAGAAGGAAATTAAAATAATAATAATGACCATGGCGAGGATGAGCCGTTCACGATATTTGGGAGGTGCAGCTATAGCCTGATGTTTTGATTAAACTAGATACTAAAATAAACGCATATGATAGTCTTTTTTTTTTTGTTGTTCAATACTTTCGGTTATTATTTGTGTGAACAAGTTTTCGAAATGATCTCCTTCATATGGTAGCAATAACTTACTCTTAATAGGAGGTTTCAACTTATCTGGGGTTTCTCCAACAAACCAATGAAATAACATATTAGCCATTTTCCAATACGAACCAGCAATGGTCGCATGTTTGTAGCTACTGTGGAAACACATTCGGAAAATACATGTAAATCACATAGATTACGCTGTTCCAAGCGCCTCATAATTTATTACAAGGATACTGTTAATTGATTTTTACAGTAATTTCTTCGATTTATTGTCCTATCTAGTTTCATATGTTACGTAAACCTCGACTGGTAGTTTAACTGTGCAGTGGCTTCAGGGTCTTACTCGTAAGTAGAAATTTCTTTTTACATTAGAGATCATACCGTCAGCAGAATGTTGTCACTAGAGAGATGGAATACTTTGGGCGCTGAATTTGTATGAGGGTTTACTTTGTAGTCCAATAGTGGCAAAGACCGCTTTGAAGAGCGTCCTTTTTTATCATGTGTATGCTAATGCACAGCCGGAACTATTGCCCATGGTAGTCCTTTTGTCAGCTTGTATTTAAGGTCCTGCTAAGTGATTCCTTGGTCGTGCCGGCTGCTTTCGGCGTGGGCTATACGACCAAGTAAATACGTGTCGACTATTACTCCTAAATCGCTCAGGAAGGGTTCGTTTACTTATTAATCACACAAACGGCCCTTTGACGGATTAATTGTTCGTTTGGCCGAGAAAAAGGAGCACGGGCTGCTGGAGCGTATAGTGCTTGCTGATTAGCTGACCGTTTCCTGATCGGTATCCTGGGTTCATGCCATGTCAATGCAGAACGCAAAGAAAAACGATGTAGTATTAGCTAAGGTTTTCGCTTTTGGAGCTCTTTCATGTAGCAATATATCAACGCTTGGCTTGATGAATAGCAAGTCGTTCCCGTCGTCGGTCCTCAAAAGCAGTACTAGCGTTTCCTGATATTCAGGATTTTTTACATTTGTGCGTACTGTGTAGGAGCGCCAATGGGGGTCGGCGTAATGCCTCTCTACCTACCCATGAACTCAGCGTAACACTTTCATCTTGAAGGGGGCCGGCAGTGAAGGGTGATGCTGTGTGGGTAGACGTGTTCGGGCCTTGAAACGACAAACGAGACCACAACAACTGATACAGAGTCTTGAGGGGTTCTTTATTGCTTGGTCGTGTTATCCTCCTGGAATTGGGGTTCACTTCGCTAGGCAGCTACCTGAAGGTATGAAGTAGGTCATCCTGAAAACTTCATCAAACATTTAAACCGTAAATATACTTCTACTGAGAGACTCGGGAGACTGATACTCTATTTTGTTTTTGAACTGTGTGGTCGCCGCTAGATCTGATATTTGCTGTGTATCTGCGTCGTGATTTTTTCTTCCTGTGAACGTTACTTGATTTGCCTTGAGGAAATTTTCTTCCTAGATATCTTTTATTAACAGTAACACAACTACGAAACCATGCATCGATTTGTATGCACTTCTAAGTGTGAAATTTTTTGTCGACTGCTCGCAAATAAACTAATCGACGGAACTTCGTACGTGTATTATTTCACACATTGATATGTATACATTTTATAGTTGAACTGAATATAATTTTTCGGGAATAAAAAATTATATATTGTCATTTGCAATAGTATTACTCTGTTGTCTTCCTGTACTTATGAAATGGAACCTTTTAACAAAGCTTGCGGTAATTTTTCCAAATTTTATCAACAAATAACCCAACTTTCTCACCTATAGGAGTAAAAAACCAAAGCCCCTGTGACGACCGTGTTCCCCTTTTTTTTTTTCTTTGGAAATTCTGTAAAGAACGAGCTCAAGTATTAATCTGAACCGACTAAAGGAAAGAGCCATTTAGAGTGCGACATCCGTAGACCGCTGGAAGTTCAAGAAGTGCAAAGAACTAAATAATCTTGTGCGCATGCCCCAACGGCTAATCTTCGCACTGGCAGATCTCGACGTTCGTTACTAATTGCCGTGTCGTTTGCTGTATTTGTTTTGATTTGCGCACACACACATCTGATCTGCCGGTCTGACATACTGTTGTTACTGAAGAGTTGATTCGGTGAATCAGCCACTGCTAAATATAGTGGACGAAGCGTCTTGCTATATGTAGAAACGCGCCGAGCGGAGTCACAACATCAAATACGACAAGTTCCTAAAAATATTATAGATCAAATAGGGAGGTGTGATGGCAAAACAATTAAATAGCTATTAAAGCTGCGAGTTTTGTCGTCGTTTTCGTCATTGCAACACAGTGTTCTGTGATTCGGCATTGTATTCTCTGATATTCTGCTGGCCAAAGTCATACTTTGAGGCTTACGCTTTCTAAAATGTATAATGAACCTTTTCACAGGGTATGCGAATTCATTCGTACGACAAATATATATTCTTATACGCTAGTGGGCTTCATTTGTTCGTATACACATCGGTCGTCCCCAAATCGCGACTGCCCTTGCCGTACCTCAGCGCTTGTATATTGTCCCAAATCCTAATAGTAAATAGTTAGAGAGGATAAAAGTTGTACTGCTTTACTGAATTGACCTAGGTTGCCGCGTTGTTTCCAGTAGATGCAATCGCAGTTACCAGGGTTCATCTAAGTTCTTTACCTTAGTTTCGGCTGATTTCGTCCAAGTTCAGCGATTACAGCGCAAGCGTTTCAGACTCGTTCGGTAAAGATAGGCTTGTAATAGTCTCGAAATATGTACGTTATTCGAGACAGTGTCTTTTGTATGCAAGAGAAATGCGTCGAGTAAATGGCATTCAAATACCTCTAACCGGGTGCCTATCGGCAGTACGGAACATAAAACTCAGAAGCATTTAAGTATGCGCATACAGGTGCACGAAGTATACTAGCAAAAATCATGTACTCATCTGTTGTTATTGTTTGTCTCATTGTCTGCTTTCTTTCCTCGGCAATGTTCGCAGATTCTGACTGGAGTTTAGCGACGATAAGTTCAGCAGGGGTGGCGAAGAATGTGAATTACTGACGAGTTCGGACTCCGCGGACCGTCACCGCGTAGGGCGGATGGCTCGGCAAAAATGCCTACCGTTTTGGGGCGAAAATGGAGCTGTTCTGGCATTGTACGTCTTCCTTTTGGCAGGTCTCGTTAACAAGAGTCGAGCTCTACTCGAACGTGACTTTGCCGACTGGAAACAGAGTGAACGCGTAATACGAACTCTGTTCGGGAAAATCCGAGGCCGGGTCGTTCTGCCCCAGGGACGCTTCCACGACATAGCCCTGCAGCCGGTAGAGGTGAGGATTGTTCAACAGCGTTGTTTATACTGCCACTTGTTTAATGGCGACGAGTCCGTGTACAAGGGCAGTCAAAACTCTACATAATGTAATTGTATATGCATGTGTTGTTTACTCACTTTTTTACTATTGGCATGCTATTATGTCAGGTAATGTATAATATGAAATACAAGATTTTAGACAATTTCGCGTTTCGATCATTTTGACTGATAAGAAAGCTTGTTGTATATTGTACAGGACAAAGAGAAGTTCGGTGTTCTTGCAAACCTGCAAATTGTGAGGCTTACTAAGAAAGTGTTATAACATAGTTAGCTGTTAAGGTCACGTAGTGCGTACTGGTTAGCGTAGGCTTTTCTCTATATTCTGTAGTTTTTGAGATGTTGATGTATACGTTTTTTTTTTGCTATTACGCAAATACGAGCTAGGTTCTATCTTCTTCTTCGAGTGATTTTTCAATTCTAAGCAAAAAACTAGTATTACTTATTTAGGGTATTTTGGCATTTTTGATAACGTTTAGACTACGATTACGCAAACGTGTACTCATTGTAAAATATTTATTATGGCTATTTTAGATAATTATGCCCACGTCTAAGTAAAAAGCTACATTCACACGCCAAATTAGCACGCTACAACAGTTCCTATTAATCGTATTATAAATTTTAAATATACTTCGAAATTTTTGTCATTATTCAGTTACTTGCCGCATGAGTAGCGGACGAAAAGGGCCAACCATTCAAGCAAGGAACCCTTTTAATATACGTTTTTGGTTAAGGGGGGAGTAAGTTACGAAATGGGGTATAGTGAAAGTTCCAGCACAGGTACGCTTCAAGCTAACTGTGGTCAAACACCGACAGGAGGCTCCAGTGTTAATTTTGAATAATTAAATAGGGAAATTGAGAGCCTGATCGTACAGGACAGACTTTGGGCCTTATTTGTATATGTAAAGAGCAGTTTATATTTGAAAAACGCTAGCATAAAAATATAATTCAAGTTTATTTATAGATGCCCTTTAGATTTGCTGACAACGTATAAGATGGAGATCCAGTTCGAATCAAAGTGGTTTTATATCTTCTTTGCAAAGAGAAGATAAAGGCCTCCAAACAACTCGAAAACGAATTGTAGAACCTACACAGTATTCAGCTACTGGATATGCCCTGATCACGCTGCGGAATTATATGTCCGTACTTTCTAGCCGTAACTCTTATTATTTGCTAACCGGACGCAAAAAAGCAGGCCAATAACAACTTTGTATATCAATAACCATAGTCATTCACTAATATATTAATTCATATATATTATACTTATATTATTAACTTCATTGTAATTACGACCGGCGCATTCATTTTGTACCAATAAAATGACTAGTGCATGGAATAATCAGAAGAATTCTGTTTATTTTTGATACACTGCCCATTGTTGATGTATTACTTTCGAACTTTCACATATTCAGCTATACGGTTCCGGCTGAATTGTTAATATAAACCCAGTACTTTTAATCTCAAGCCCTTACTGATCGTTTTCGTGTCCTATTGATCTCGATTTTGTCCTTTTCAACCCCACGCACGTCTGTTCAGGTATTCCTTGGTATACCGTACGCGTCGCCTCCCGTCGGTTCGTTGCGTTTTTTACCGCCGATGACACCAGCGCATTGGGAGGGCGTTCGAGAAGCCGACCATTGGGGTCCCAGCTGTCCTCAACCTCCGCCGGAGACGCCGCCTCATTGGAGTCGACAGAGGCCTTATTTCAGCAAAGGTAAGGACATAGCGGCCTGGCGAGGCTTTAGGTTATGTGCTTGCTCTTCGTGAATTTGTTTCCCCGCACGCTTAGTTGATATTTATTTACGGGACGAAAATTGAACCAGCTCTAAACTGTAAAACTTGGAATCGTTTGGTGGTATAAATTCTAAGGAATAATCAAATAAAAGCTGTGTGTTTTTCTTGTATCTAGATGACTAATTAATTTTTTATGCATTTTTATTTGTGCAGTGACAGTTCTAATTATCCAAATTTATTGACTGTCTACACTGGCGAATATCTGTAGCCCAGAAGTCAGTGCAGCTTTTTTAAATTAGATTATTATTAGAAAAATCTACCTATGTATGTTCATACTTTCCAGTACGAAGATAAAAACAGTTTTTTTTGTTTTTTATTGAATTTGAACAATTAATTATTTAACAAATCGCTCCGTACATTTCCTAAGCACTTTCTAATCCAATACGCTAGGCGAACGGTGGAGCCAAATCTCTATTAAACTTAGTATTTGCGCAAATTTTTGTCACACACACACACACACACACACACACACACACACACACACGTTCCCATAAAAAGCGCCTAATCTTGCATATTATTACTAATATTCTTCATTCAGATAGGTTGTGTAGTATGTGTCGTTGGCGGACTTGAAACAGCAACCCTTGGTCTCTTTCAACTAGAGACTTGGCCGCGCAAGGCACCGCGTCGAATGCTGCTTATTATGCAAGGCTATACTATGTCCGTTTACTTATTATCCTATACAGATGAAGACCGGGAACGTGTGCCAACCAATCGCAGCTGGTCGCCTTGGCCACAGATGGCGGACTTCCTTCAGGATAACCAAAACGAAGATTGTCTGTATCTCAACATTTTTGCCCCGGCTTCCGGTAAGAGGGGATCTCTTACACACAGAAAGTATTGTGTATCGGTGTAGTTAGCAGCACAGATGCTTTTGATCTGGGTCTATACGCATAGCTCGTGATTCATATAGTTAGCAACGAAGAAGTCTAAGCCTGTGTTCGATTGAGTGCGCAGCAGTAGCAGCAGCTGTTACCCTGTAAAATTGCCTAGATAAAGTATGATACCTCCACCAACTTAAGACCAACCAGAGCATCAACTTTTAAACAAAACAAAGACCAATAAACTTAATCTTGGTTGGCTCGTAGGTTGAGATAAGTTTCTATAGGTACTTCAATAGGACGCCTCTGATCTGAACTAAATCCAAAACGAAGTTTATTGGATGGCTTTAGTCCACTATAGCTTAATATTTTATAGTTCGTGCTAGTGGTGGAGGAAGTTAATAGGAAAGGAGAACGTGACACAGACCACTCAATTAAACTGTTAACTTAAACGCGTGCTTATATTACAAAGAGGTGGGTAAAAGATTCATTTCGAGAAATTAGACAGCAGCCAACTGATGTGAAATCTGAAATATTTGAAGTGACGGGATTGTTCGACGCGATAAGTAGAAAGTTTTTTTTCTATAAGAGATTTATGGTCTAAGCCTTGACGCAATAAGTTTTTTTTTTTTTTTTTTATAGGAGAGTGATGGTTTAAGCCTTGACGCAGTAACAGAGATCGGGAACGACAAGGGTGGACAATTGTCGGAAGCGTCAAGTGCAAGGTGGCGGAATGCACTGCAAGGCTGTGTGCAAGAATCGCGACTCTGAGTACTTATCGTACGACAGAGTGACGATTATCCACAAAAAAGCCTTTGCTATTTTAGTCGTGTGCTTTTCTTGACTAATAATACGTGATTCATTGATAATTGATATTCGATTATATTGTGACCATATAATCTAGGCGTCACAGAATTGACGAAAAACAACTCTGTGTCCCATAGAGCTGGCACATTTAGCGATAAGACCTGCGCAAAGCCTCAAAAAGATGCTGGCTGGACGGACAGCGGCAAAAGGCGACAAAAACCTATCAGTGGTGCTCAACAGATTCAACTGCAATACCTGGATGACAGATATCAGGCTGCTATTCGCTTAGGCATAATCTGTTCTAGTAATTAACGATGGACCGTAGCTTCTTTACCCAGCGCTTCACCCGGCCGCGAATATCGTTTTGTATACCATACGTATCTGTACGTAGAAATCGTTAGCCTAAACGAAACTTTGTGGTCCTCTACGCCGGACAATGTTCCGTTTTCCTCTGTGTTCTCACAACCAGCGCTACAGCTGATGCAACCTTTACAATCAACTGTATAATCATTTTCGTCCGCCTGGTACGGTTTAACGTTGGGAGCTATTATCTATAATGACCTTTTTGATTGGAACGTCGAACGTATCGGAACGTATCACTAGATGCGTCGACAACTATTACTGCTTCTGTCGACGACGTCGCTTAGTGTCATTTTGCTTTTTCTTCTTTTGGTAGTTGACAGTGGTCCTAGATACTCCTCAACCCAGTGAATTACCCAGCGTTCTTGCCGTGGTCTGGATAAACTTTACTAAGCCGCTCCAAATCAAACCGACCCGGCACATCTCGCTTACTACCCCGAGATTGTTACTGGGTCGACGCTGCTGTGTCTGAAGCAATAAAAGAGGAGAAAGAAGGCTCACTTACTGACTGCCTGCTACTACCACCCGTGTCATGGTAGCCTTAGTTATTCATCCTTGCTGTCCATCGTAGCGGAAACGAGCACGAGGACGCATCAGGCTTCGGACTTCAGAGACTTCTCGGGGCTGGTATCGCCGAGCTTGTTGGATCTCATCGCTGTTAAACGGTAGCTAGCTGAACTCGCGCTCCAAGGGGCTCAACTAGCGTCCGTCGGTGCGTAGGTCTCTGATCATTCGCGTGGCGCGGCTTTTCTAATTTTTTTCTACTTCTTATCTTCCTTTCTGTGATCCTCAGCCTCACCACTAGTGAAACCATTTGCAGTATTTGCTACGGTAATTTCCTCTACTTACCCAATGTTTCATTTAAAATGCTGAACATACTCGGTAGATCTATGGGGTTTCTACTCTACGGGTAGCACAGTTGGCTGGTCGGAGATATATGCTCAGCGCGAGCGTTTCGATTGTCGAATCAATTTGGGTCCCAAACGTCTTCCCCCTTTTTTCAACCCTGCGAAAGTATCTCACATGGCATGCATAGATTCTAGGGGTACTATGACTGTGGCTTGTATCATGTTATTATTCTTTTCCTTAGCGCCTCTGCGGCGCCCACATGCGAGTTACGGGAGCTTTTCACGGTCGTCGAACGTCTGCTGTGGATTGGCAAGCAGCCCATGCTTCGAATAGATCTTCGTAGTGCTGCTGAGGAATGCATCATTTGCCTCGTACTATAAATGCGAGCAAGCGTACGATCGGAACGACAGAAAAGAAAAAGACAGCTCGACTGGCCGGCAATGTCCGCTTGTGCATGTAATATGAAGTGCCTGTGCATGAAGCTGAGTTGCCCAAAAGTATAGGAGCGTCGCTACCATCATATTTGCCCTAGAAAGAGATATCTGACGGGGGATGCGGCTGGTGAAAAGGGATAGATATTTATACGAACGAACCGTGAGTATGTGTATGTGCAGACTGTACAGCGAAATACTAGAAATAAAGCAGTGGCTTCCTTTTGTGAAGATAACGGGTGGAGACGCTGTTGTTATTGTTGTTGCTACTGGCGGCCGCCTTTTAGGCTTCTCAGCTGTGCTAGCTTGCGGGAGCGAGTGAGCGCTTCCATTTCGAGCTCGCCCTCTGATGGTCATTGTACATAATACGTTCGGGAATGGTGTGGGTGTACGGGTTTTAGCCCCCGTGCAAAACAATCAACGACGGTGGCTGAGTTGGAACGCATGCCCGGTTTTACCGTGGTCTTATTTCTGATTTCTACGTGTTTTGGTCCATAGAAATGTATTGCGTACTTAAACCAATGGCGATTTGAGACGAGATAGAAAATGTTGATTGTTGCTGTTTTCATAGTCTCGTTAACTTGTTCATCTGTTGTCTTTATCCTGCTGGTGATGTTATCTACATATGCTTATATTGTTCCTGAAACCTTTAGGAAATTTATTTGCTTTATTTATTTATTTTATACTACAGGTTAGAATCGTTACTATAGGTTTGAATCGTAAGTTAACGTATTATTTGTACATTAATCTGATATCCACTTCATAAGAATGACGAAAGATATGTAACTCATATGTTTACTTCATGATCCTTCATACTTCGAAATTGCTTGTTTACTTTTTTATGTAATATTATATTGTATACGAAAACTTTATATTTGTGGTAAAAATGCGTTTTTTAGTCATCGCATTTTGCCCTTTGATAGGATCAAAAGGTGTCGACTTAGTCCGAGATATATGTACTGCGTTTAGTGTGGACTCTCTATTTGAAAGGACTGCTTAAAAGCGATCCGAGAAGCTTGATAACGTACCTTCCCTTGATCAGCCAGCCGAGGTCGACAAAGATTGCCTAAAAAACTCCTTTAAAGAAAGACAAGTGGCTAACAAATTATCAATTAACAACGACGATAAACTACAGTCATATGGTTATCAGTAGTTATCTTGAATCCATGATATTTAATGAAGAATTAGGGGCCTAAGCCTGCCCTATAAATTTATCCAAGAATACAAGAAAGGAATGTTTTTTTATCGTCTCCCAAAATTTCGATCAGCACCAGACACTACCAGCGATAGTTAAATTTTTTTACAGAGAAGTGTTACGACTAAGGAGAGGTATACATGCATACAGGAAAAAAGAATGCTTCGCTTCGGGAAATGTAACCAACATTCGAATTAAACCGAATCTCCATCCCAAGAGACCATGACGTCTGATGCGGCATGATGAGCGTCTGCGTAAAAGATTTCCATATTGGAAAATACTTGAGGAAAACAAAACGAGCTGTGAGGATGCATCGAGTCAACTACGTTATTTAACATAGAATACTCTACGAACAAGGAAAAGCCATGTTTTTTTCCCGACAGTGCGAGGCTACGCATGGCAAAGACCGTTAAAGCTTCCTTGCAAGGGTTTGAGTTGAAAAATTTTATATTCACTATGTTTTCCAGGTCTTTTCCAATTACAGTTACAAAAAAGAGAGTCTCAAAAATCGACTGCACAAATTCATCAGCACGACTCTGGAAGACCTCCGGAAAACTCACTAAATAACTCAAAGATAGTATAAGGCCATAGAGAGTGACGGCAAGTACATAATAAATTAATTCGATGCTAACCTTCAGGCTCCTTTTAGTGCGAAACAAACCTAGAGCCCACCTTCTAAGGTATGCCTAAGTTCAGTAGGCAAAAACGCTACTACGGCGCCACCTCTCGGCTACAGTTTGCTTGAATCTTAAACCGCAGCAATCTTCTGAAGTTTGACCGAGTAATCCTTCTAGGAAAGCCCTCCGACCAAAGATATGCAGACGGCACAAAGGTATTCGGCCATCTGTTTTTGGTACGCACCTTAGCTATTCGGTCCCACTGGTACATCTATCCGCGATAGCTCTCCTTGCAAAGCTGAAGCGGCAATTGGTTACCGCGGCAATGTCCTTTTACGGACCGACCGACCACTGGCAATGACCGATTGCTGACGTCGTTTAATGTCGGTGTCATCTGTCATCTAGGATCTACTATATCCAAGACGTCTGGCTGCTTAAGAGCCTGGTCGTCTTGCGTCCTGGTAAATGCGTTCGTTACGGGTTTTTCGAGTGTCGCTATGTTGTCATGGGAACGTAGACAGGCGATTGCTACCCGGTTAGGTAGGGATTAGAGGCCGCTAAGAGGACCTTCTCGATATTTAGGAGGTTCGGGTTGTCGCCAGCTTCGAGATAGCTTTGCTGTCCAAGAGATTAAGTGGCGATGCTGACTGTCAAGATAGAAAGAACGTGGACACAAAAAGGACGTATGGTGTCGCTATGAGTAAACGAGCACCGAAAAAGAAAGCAGTTGCTTTCAACAGTCGCAGCGGCAAGAGCAACGATAATAATTTCTTTTGATTACGTCATGATTGGTTCAGATATTTTTTATTGGTTCACGTATATTTGTCCATGTTACAGATAAAGTTTACGTCTAATGCTTGCATTGCAATGATAAGTATATAACGTCAAATGCAGGCCTGCACACAAATTCTACTATGGCACGCCTTAAATTAGCACTAGGTAAAGGACATCGTACGCATCGTAATATTTTTTGGTCCGTTCGGTTTTTTTGCAATTTAAAACTTATTCCTATTACATTTGAATCATTATCGGACCTGATTATTTTTATAAAAGTAGTTGAAATCATAAGCTGCTAATCTAAAATACTGTCTGCTTATTAAGACATTGGGGTAGACTATATGGCTCGGTCTTCCCGGAAAGATCTAAACAGAGATCCCAAAAAAAAAAACACCTATATAAGGTATGCCTCCAAACGGCATTTTATATAGGCACATAACTGTAACCGATATGTTTGACGCCCACTCTTTTCGTTAATCCCAGCGTTCATGAGGAACCTATCTGTAATGTTTGTTTTCTAGCTGTTTGGAAAACAAACTGAACAATCCACTGATTTTATACGAGCTGTCGGACTTCGCTTCTGATTGTCTTTCTGGACCCAACGTTTGTCCATTCAAGAAATCATATGGTGATCATTTTTTGATCCTGGCCTGATTTATTTTTTGCCCTGTATTTTCGTGCCTTTCAGCTAATTTTGAAAGTGTTACAGAACCTGTTTCATTCTAATATCGCGGTCAAATCGTGGCAAAAAATATTTTTCAGACGCCTTCGTATATACGATGTAGGGCGAACTATTGAAAAATGAAAAAAAAAATCGGTTCGTACAAATTATGCAGCCTAGAAATTGTATAAACATAGAAATGTAGGCATGCCGTCAGTACCAGTACGGCATAGTTACTGACTTCGCTTTGTTTGACACCTGATTGCATGTTAACTATAGTTATTGGTTAGTCGTATTCTTATTTCCTCTTGTAACTATTGGTACTATCATCTGAAGTTATCTGTATACACAATGTGCGTCCACAATTTTATCAAGTTTCACACTTCGCATGTTACAGTGGGGCGGACAGAACACGGGAAGTTGCCGGTGCTCGCATTGGCCGCAGGTTCTTCCTTAGAGTGGGGCGGAGCCGCCCTTCTGGATGCCACCGCATTGGCAGCTGCAACGCACGCTCTAATTGTCACCTTCAACTTTAGACTTGGCGTACTCGGTACTTGTTTGTAGGATTGTTAGTCTACTGAAATACTAGTTCAATCGTCGCAATACAATCACCTAAGCGACGGCATGGGGCAGCTGTGGCCTCATCCTATAATGCTTTGCTTGGGTAATTAGTAAAGGAAAATAGCGTGAACTAAAATTTATACCTAAAAATAAGCAAGATTTTTATTTACTTTTCCTATGCACGGGCCTTGACAAAGCAATTTGTACTCGGGTTTCAAAGTTATACATGCTAAAACAATGGTTGTCTTTTATTTCTAGATGCCAACACATAAATGATGTAATTTCATATTGTCATACCCTATTAAGATAGGAGCTGTATTTGTGTAACCCGCACACTCTGAACGTGGGTTTCTGACTATTTTGTCGTTGTTTTTTTACAGGGTTTTTTCCAGCAATGGATGAAGCATCCAGGGCGAACAACGCTCTGCTTGATCAGGTTTGTTAAACCAAATACAGATCGGGCTAGTAGGCCTGACACTAAACGTTATTTCGGGAAGTATTTTCACACTTAATATATTGTTATTGCATTCGTGACTCTAAGTTTCGACGGGAAACAGTCTCTACTTGATGGCATTTCTGATTCAATAGGTCACACCCCGAAACGCCATCAACAAAACAAATATTCTGATAGCACACGTTGGACCCATTCTTAAATCGTATGAAAAAATAACACAAGCATGCCGTCATTGTCACCCTTGTTATTAAGTAAAACGTTTACGATAACGTGGCTCGTTCATGACTACACGGGAATTACGCCAGAAGACCATTCCATTTCCACTCTCCAAAGTATATTCTTAGTTGTGTTCCTAGCCAATGTCATATTTTTTTATAGGTCAGACACTTCATCACGATTTCTGCAATCGGCTACGCAGTCAGTAGTAGGCGAGACATTGCGATCAATTGGCGACCGTATCATTTTAGCTTTTATTTTAAGCTTCGCATGCCATGCCTGAACGATTTTTTAATGAAAATTTGAAAAAAAAAAAGTATTTTTTAGACAAAACAGTTCCAGCAACCTAACGATTTGGCTAGCAAATTACGTTTGAAGTCTAAAGCATCTAACTAAATAATATAAGTATAAACTGAGATAATAAAGTATGCTAAATATAATAGAACACTTGATGCAATATAAATATAATAGAAAACTGAACGGGGTTGTACATGCATTGATTGCTGTGTAGTAAAATTGAGGTTTTTCGATGGGACAATCCCAACTGCCAATCGAAAGTGAAGTGAACTTACTTCAACAAATGCATCCAATATGTAGCGATGCTGGAAGGGCATTAACTATTCTAAGTATACCTCGAATTAATTACGAAGTACAGCTAACTATCCGCACGGATCACTTTGAATGACATAAAAGCACACATCTTTAGACAAGACTAACGCTTTCGTTTTATGACCATTAAACACAGCAATGCTTGACACGTAAATTGTAGTAGACACGTCATACACGGAATGTTTAAAACGGTAAGTGCCTCATGGTAGTTTTTGAATTTGTTAATACGTTTGTATTTGGTAATTTGTCAGGATTTTTGCTAAATACATAAAAGGCCCTACTTAACTACACCTCTCAGCAAAGGCTTAAGGTACCTTCTTTTAGAGCGGAGATGATCCAGTCTAAAGGTTTTTTGCTACGTTCGCCAATGTTACATAAGGTTCCATCAGAACAGCATGTCTTTCCTAGAGCGCACGTTGAAGTAGATATGTTCGAAACAGGATCTGGTAGGAGGACAGAGGACAGGAGAGGTCTGGGCAAACTGAGTGTCAAAATTCATGAGAGTTCTTGATGTTAACATTGTTAGAATCTCCACGGCATAAGGATACCTACAACTCCTTGGAATATTTTTTCAGATACAGGTCTAATTAACCAAAGGATGACGAGTTACTATCCAATAGTTAAGGCCATTGAAGAACACAGCTCGTCCCTTCTTTCCTTTGGGAATAAACTTTTCTGCAGTGTTTGAAGCACTTCTGCTTATTACATGGTATAAATTATAAATACATCTGTACACTATGCTCAAATTATTGCTACGGAAAGTCAACGTTTATTCTGGCATTGTTTTGATAAGCTGACTCTATTATTATTTGCATCAGGCCTTTCAGTACGAGTCCCGCCACCGCCCTGTTGCTTGTTATACGGTAAATCCTGTCTCGAATATACAGTACAATATCACTGGTAGAAAATATAATGGTTTTCGATGTGGTCGAATGTAACGATGCGGTGAGCTGATATTAAGAACTTGAAGGATTATTATTATTAAGAACTTGCGAAATTACAATTTCTGAACCGCTGATTGAATACGAAACCCCATGGTTATGAATGTGGTGATCTATAGGTTTACATATCTGATGCTTCAAGTTGCCGTAGAATTTTTTAAAGCTGCTGCCTGTGCTCTCCATTAATAAACCCATACACGTTTCATACACAATTCTTTGCAAATGAATGCAAAAGACCAGCGTACGAATTAGCAGTGATTTATTATATCTTTCGACTTTTCTCATAAATCAAATGGTAGCCTTGAATTTTGGGTATCACTTCTTGTACCTTCAGAATAGAACCAAGGTTGAAGTCTTGCAAGGTTTCGCCAACTATTTGACGGTGAAACGCATTGGAGTTATTTGTTTTTGTATTTCTATCGTTTAGGTAATAAACTTCAACTTTTTCTACCATTGCGGTGATTTCTATTAGGTTGCAGCTCTACATTGGATTCAGCGCAATATCGACTTATTTGGCGGAGACCATACGAGAGTTACTCTTCTTGGTCACGGAAAAGTGTCATCGCTCGCACACTTTCTAGCCATGTACCCTTTTGCTAAAGGTAAGTGAAACAGTACTACACTAAACTTGAGCTAGTCACCTTTACATCACTTCGAACTTTGATATTAATTCAGTTATCCTTTAGTGTAAGATTTGGAAATTGTCCTCGTTATCCCTACAAAATAATTTTACGTTCTCTATTCGCAAGCGCGAATCTGCCAGTGTCGTAAATTTTCATAATTCATTACGTTAAGGAACTTAGTGAGTGTTGAAGTAAACAAAAGGCAGATATGTTGTATCGAATAAACCATAAAAATTGATCTTTGGACGAAGGACTAGTGTGTTGAAGATTGAAAACTACGGCACATGGACCGACAAGAGATAAATAATTTAATTAAATTTAAATACTAAATAATAAAAGAGTAATTTAAATACTGGAAGCGTAAATACGTACTCAGTCAGTAATATTGAGAATTTTATTAAAGAATAATTCGAACGTTTCGATCCATTGAAGACTTCTATAGCATAAATATGCTTATATATATATATATATATATATAAAATTATATGCGTAAACGATATAGTTGATGTTCTACCTTACGCTTCTCCTATAACGCTAGCACTAATAACAATAATTGCAAGGCTACAACAGGCAGTGTACGGCACTGTCGTCATTGAACCTTTATAGGGGCTGTTCAGGAGCGCAACTCAAAACATACTAGAAGTCTACACTTTCGTCCGTTTCTGCGTCAGAGCTCATGGTTTACACAGCTTTTCGCAAGTTCTAGGGCGTCCAACGCATCGACCAGCTCCTGTTCCCACCTGTATGTACAATTGATCCCCTTATGTGCGTATTCGTATATTTGCCCTTGAAGGCGTGATGCTCCTGACGCCTCAAAACAACTGCGTTCCCTTTGTGCATCTTTGGACGTCGCGTTCAGGAATGCTCCTAGCAGGGTGGAGTTTGTTCACTCCACAAGCGGCGGAAGCAGCGTTACACGCTACCGTGCTCCCGTTACGTTAAATGCACGCTCGCTAGTTTCGCACCGCTCGGGTACATATATAGAAAAGGAAACTTACGCTTTGAAGGACGATTCACATGGTTTCCATTTCGGCGAGTTTCTCTTGTCGCTGAACGAGCAGTCTCTGTCACTTGGCTTCCCATAGAATAGGTGTCAACGGCTAAACTGCGCAACATTTTGTCGATGTCTTTGCTACAACCGAGCGGTAAACTCGAAAAATTTCGAAGTACGTCGTGCCTATTAGCGTGATGTTTACTGCGATGTTGGTCGATACTGCTTCATCTGTAGAATGGCATCATACTGTATATTGTACACGTGCGCCTATGAGAAGAGTAACGAACAGCTGCTGCTAGGGGATGTTTGCGGGCTAGGCTCAACTCAGTCAATATTTTTTAAATTTAGAAATCCCAAGAAATGTTGAGCCCAGATTCCTTTTAATAATATGTAGCTCATTCGCCTTATCATTTCATAAGTAAATTAAATGTTCGCTCTGGGTAACTTTTTACGATCGTATTCATTGCCTTCTTTGCCCTAATATCATTCACTGTGACATTACAAATTTGCTAGTTTACTCTGTCGTCTTACAAAAAAATATTATATTTCCCAATAAAGCATGCTTTCCTTTTGACAGATCTGTTTCGCTCGGTGGCCCTCATGTCCGGCTCTGCCCTATCGCCATGGTCGCTTTGTCAGTCTGTTAATATGCAGCGATTTGCTACACAACTCGCTCAAAGTCTCTCGTGTCCAACTCGGCCAAGGGCCATGGTAAGCACCTTTTTTCGCTAACTAATGTTTACTATTCTTTCCTCACTTACGTACCGATTGATTAGGTTGCATTGAGTCAATCGAATCCGATCTGTAACGATCTTGTTGCTTAACGTAGAGTAATAGACGATTGTCAAATGTGTATATTTCGGCATATAGGTTCATCTTGTCGTGCGACCTTCTGGGCTGGATTAGGTAGCAAATTAATATGTTGAAGGTCGCTAATAAGAGCAACAGAGTTAATAAGCGTTCACTGAAACCTATCGAGATCGTTGTTGCAGAGATCCCATTTGTTTTTTCGAATATTATATATATAATGTGAATGAGTCATATATAAACATATATAAAGGTTCACGTCTTTAGGAGACATGTTGCGTGAAAAAATAACAAAACCTAAACTGTTATTAGATATAACAAAACTTCTGTCCGCGCATGTCCCGCCTTCAACTATTAAGCTTTTTTGATTCTGTGACGGTTACTAATTACTAGCAGAAGTTGCGCCGGATCTTCCCTCCACTAGAGCAACATAAACTTACAACATTAGACAAATAACTAATAAATGCGGATGTCTCTCAGCACGATGGCAAGTATGAAAGCATACCTCGCCACACACTGACTTCATAATAGAAGCCTTTGCCTATTGTGCTCTACGTTCAACCGCATAGTGCTTGTCCCTGGTCCGATTTTTCGCCTCAACTCCATAATGAATAAATGCAAAGGCCACAACCTGCGACACCTTTGAAGCTTCACTGTAGCTAGTAAAGTTTTTGAAGTGCTTTACTTCGGTTCTTCTAGCAGCGCTTCAGTTGAAACGGAAAGGTTCAGGCAACCCTGCCTGCAGGGATAACAGCGGAAAGGTCCTGGGCAGCTCGCTTCAGTGTGGTTGCTATTGCGCAGGACATTGATGATCTGTTTAATGACGTCGATGTTATCGGAAAAAGCAGGCTGACCCAAGAACCAATGTTGGACTGGATGCCCGCCAGTTGTGGGAAACTACAAAACTGCTCGCACTGCAGACCTTTTGCGATTTACGAGATAACATGATCATGATAGTATACCTTATATCGACAGCCAGGAGTGCTATGGTGGTCGGTTGGGGGAAAAGTTATGGTTCCGCTCTCCGATACCAAATAAGCCATTCGCAGTATCCGCTAAACGGGTCGGTCGCCGTAATGTCCTGCAATGCAAAAGGTGTCGAATGTGTTGTTGAAGGTAGTGAGGACGTCTTCCACATAGGATTGTTTTCGTGCTTACTTTTGCGTACTCGTCGACCTTGTCCTCAAATAACTCGCCCCATAAATCATCTCAAACTAGCAAGTGACTATAAACTGTAAATCCGCATGGCTGTGGGCAGAATGTGGGTGAGTCCGTGTGTACGGCTATCTTCAATGATACTTTCGAAGTTCAGTTGGGTCCTCGAGGAATACAATCTCAAATGCAAGGTGAATGTTATAGGTGTTTTATTCACTTATTTATTGCTTTATTGCTTTACTCCAGGTGGAATGCCTTCGACATAAGAGCGCCGACGAGCTTGTCGAGATGTCGCGGTTTCCAGACGAGGTACCCGATTACCTTTGCGGGCCATTTGGACCAGTCGTTGATAACAGGTCTCCATCTCATTCATGATTTTGCACGCAAAGTGAATCTTCTTTATGATACGAAAATTGTTTGTTGTCAATATAGAACAATCTATCAATTGACAGAATGAGACGTTAACGTTTATACAAACTTCATTTGCTGTTCACTGACACCGTCTGAAGAAGGGCTTAATAGATTTTACTGATATTTTACTAAAAGATAATAGCTACTATATTATCTGCATTTCAATACAAATCAAGGGGGTATTATCTAGGTTTGTTCCTCTAGTAGTATATTTCGATTGATATCTATTTTTAGGACAATGGCGAGTGGGGTGTCTGAGTGTTCAACAAACTGAGTCGGTCAAATTAGAAGTCATTGGTAGTTTTTCTAATCTTTTAGAAGAAGTGAATTAGCTTGGGTGCTTTCGAAGTTGAATGGTTCAGCTTTCTTTATCAAATAGAGTCTACATGAGTTGGGTTAAAATCGTTTGTTTAGCTTGAAGTACTAGAGCTGACGATCCTGAGCTGAGACCAACAAATGTAGCTATAGCAGCGTCCAGTGCTCTCTTCGCTGCGCGATAAAAAATAACATTAGGCTAAAACCACTACAAGCGTGTACCGTATCGTCGATTACACAAATGTATCTCGGTAAAATACCTTACAGTTTTCTTGCTCTTTTGTTATCTACGTTATTCGATGCATAGGTGTCTCGGCTTCGAAGCTTAAAAAATGATCTTTGGATGACACGTACTGAGATGCAAACATAATACACCCGGGCATTTTGCCATAACAGCTGCGTGCATTATTAGGTGCAAATATTTTATAGCAGAACTATGCACACGGCATCATTAAATTTATCCAACAAATTTTATTTCTCGCTTTCCCCACTGTAGTGTGATATCAGCTGGGGGTATTCGGACGGCTATGTCGCAGTCGCCATTTTCGGATCACGATCTTCTCTTAGGGGTAACTACGAGGGACGCATTACCACTGTTCTCCGTGGAGGAACGCCGAGACGGGATAGAGGTGAGTGGTGGAAAAGAAGTGTTGTTTTTTTTTCACGAGGAGTCCATCACGGCTGTCGCTGAAATCTTATGCCGCCGATACAATTCATACCTAAGCAAGCTCCAGTAGCATGATTTACTTCAAACGAGTTTGATACGGCGAACGTACTACATCATTGCCATAATTCTGTTTTCTGCTGCATTTTTTTCCCTTATTTCTCTACCCTTCGTGGCCAAAGTATGGCAAAGTTATTGCAATATTCTTTGTGTAACAGGCTTTAATTTGAGTGTTTTTTTTTTCGATCTAGATAAGTAACGGCTGATTTTATGGCGTTTCGCTTTTCAGGCTATTTTAAAAGAGCGGCTCATTCGAACGCTTGTTAGAAATACCTATGACTACCACCAACAGGTTAGTACATTTTATTATTATTATTATTATTATTATTACGGAACATATAATCGATAGAGAAAATTTTGTTTTTTTACCCGAAGCAAACTTCAGCTATATCGCCAGGTTGCATGTGAGACGCTTCCTTTCCTATTCATAAAGATTGCGTGAGCCGGACGCCAGGTGACGTAGCTTTCATATTTGAATCATCGCGCTTCGGTGCTTTAGCTCTTCTTCCTCTACAAAGTCGACAAACATACGACGAGATTGTGCCAAAATAAACGGAAAAAAAAGCGCACGATTACGAAAAACAATTTGTCCCGAATTTACAAAACGTACACATCGTAATAGTTGGGAAAACACCTTACCGAGTAAGCAATGCGAGCTCAAAAGTTAGCAAAATGAAAATTTCTGGAAATGAAATGTATACGCATATATATAATCAGCGACGGTGGAACATCAACAGTTCTGGTCCAAAGACCCTGGAAGCCAGTACAAGAAGCTGGGCAGTACGGCGAACGTTTGTATCTTATACATAATTCCATTGATGTAAATACTCTCTTCTGACTTGTATGGCTGGCTGCCCCGTTAGGAAATTTTCCTGACGATAGCGAACGAGTACACGGATTGGAGTCGCAGTACGCCGACACATCACGATATTCTATCTGAGGCAGCGGCTGCTTTAGCGGACGGGACCGTGGTAGCACCCATGATCGAAACAGGCGTCCTGCATTCACAGGCTGTACAGATCACGTAAGTTGCATGTTTTATTTTACAAATTTGAATCATTTTTGTTGTCCTTCAACTAAACGGGATTCAAAAAACAGCTCAATTGGTGTTTTTTTTTTTGGAAATAGAACGTGTTTATCATATATATTTCGCCTTACATCGTGTTGAATTCGTTAGTCGATCGCGGGCCTCAACGCACTTATTAGTATTCGCTCCTCCGAGTGAGCCGGGCTGTACTTCACGGACGTCTCCTTCAACCAAAGCGAGTCCCACCTGTAGCCCGGTAGCCTCGGACGCGCTTCCCCGCGATCTACTCTATCTTCTTGGCTTACCACTTCGTACGACGCAGAGGTATGTTGCAATAGTGCACAACTTATCGCAAAATTCTTTTTTTTTTCTTCTCTAAAAGGAGACGTACTCAGGGACAGTTTTGCAGGTATGTTTGACTCACCGCTTCATAGTATGCCTACTTCCACATTAAGCAGAAATTTTCAAAAAAAAACACAAATTCATTATCCCATTGCGTATAGCGAAGTCACAGTCCGCCTTGCTGCAGAAACGGAAACAGAACTGGCGTTAATTACTAGATTAATCTAAACACGTTCTATATCTATAATTAAGCTAAGAGCTTTTAATTCCCGCAGATACCGGTCGTGCTCGTTTGTTACACATCATCAGTGCGGCACAACATTTAAACGCCATATTCCATTATTGCTATATGAGGTATCTGTTGTGTTGTAGCAGTAACGTATGAATACGGGACAGTTCGATCTTGCCTGCACGTTTGGGGACCGCATATCAAACGCTGGTAATAATCATATGACAGGTTCAGTCAGTTCTGATATGGATCGCTGACAAGCTGTAGTTCTGACTTCTTCTGGGCGACGTTCCCTTTTTAAAAAGAAGGAATAGATGTTGACATGGCGTATCCAGAGCGCATGGACGATCTAACACATTCACACCTTTCCTAGGATGCAATCAAAGTTTTACGGTATTAACCTGCGAGAACGACACTTGCAATAGGCCATCAACTTAGCATAAGGCTCTTGTGGAACCCTAACATATCGTCGATCATATTAAGAGCTTTGACTGGTGTCGATAAACACGGCTTCCACATTTATGTACGTCATTAAGACGATGTTTTCCCACGTCAGCGGATCGAACTGCAGTTAGTCATTGCAGCTATCTGGTCGACGTTCAGAAATGTCTTTACGGCAGCCGAAGCCATTACTATAGTGGCCAGCACTGGTGGAATTGGTAATAAGTTTTCACCAAGCGTTTACTATACGTGTATATTGTGTAAGGAAGATAGACGTCTGTGCTCAAAACGTAACTGTAAGCGGTTTAAACGTAAAATGGGAGTAAAGAAGTTTTAGCTTACGGTTGTGTGTTTTTTGAACGTAATCTATTCTAAACGATGTGGACGATATAATTGAAAACAGACGATCTAGTCAAGCTCCTAATTTTCTTTACTCACCTGTTCCGAGATTAAGTCTGAAAATGAAATTAAGAAATGGACTTTGCCTCAAGGGGGCTTCACAAAAGAGGCTCTTCGAATGCCCCTTCAGTGGTGACGTATTAAATTAGCAAGTGTCGCTCCGGCAGGTTGGAAATTCTCCATCAGCATACGTGAGACTTACAAAAAAAAATAGCGCAAATGAAAACTCTGAAAATAGTGCTAGATAGAATAATTTAGTGTTTAGAGCTTTATAGTGAATTTGAAGGAAGAGAGCGTTCGACTAGCGACATAGTAAAGCAATTTTATCTGGGAACTTATTTGCCTATAGGCTGCAGCGACTTACGTGGGAAAGATACGCAGCTGTCAAAACTGGCCCCTTTTTTTGGTAGTAGTAAATTGTACCTACTCTCCGCTCAACACTGCTTCAACCTAGTGTTTACTCGAGACACGCATCAGAAACTATTGCCGCTAACCGGAAGTGGCTTTTATGCCATATTGTTTTATAATTTTGCTTCTTGACGATCGTAGCGTCCCTAAGAACTTTCATCTTAACTTTAAAGAGGTATTGTAGCCATAGCGTAAGTTCTACATCCACAAATGGTGGGTTCGTCCGGAAAATATTAATCCAGTCCATTCGGGTCCCTGATAGGTGGATTACTGCATTATTCGTTGGTTAAATTAAAAGAAAGTGTTTCGGAAATGAAAGCTACATGTATGATATGTCCAAGGTATCAGTAAAGTTTGAAACAGCTATGGTAGTTCTGCTAGAAATTCGACTTTACGTAAATCTGCAGGCTGCTCGGTACACATTGGGGTATTGGGGCTGAGAAGTTGTAGACCAAGTAGATATGTCTATCGAAGACTTGCAAGTCAAAACTGGTTCAATCAGTGGGTATAATTACAATAGGAAGTCTTCTCTTTTGAGGTTTTGAGGATATAGTGGCCTCGAATTGCCTACTTTGAATTGGGACTACTAAGCGCTCTATAGTCTCTTGTGTTGAGTGTAACGGGTTGTTATAACCACGCATTTGACAAATACATAGTGTCGTTTGTTAAGACTACTTCTAGATCACACCCGAAATTCTATTATGCCAATTTTATACAATTTTAGCCGGCTTAACATAAAGCTACAGGAACTTGTTCAATTAGAAAGTTCTAGCAAGTTGAAATAGCAAATACGATACAACCTGTATATTAGTGCATACAAAGTTTCAATATCTGTCTCCAATCAAGACCTATTATTTAGGCTATGTCACTTTTAAAGCACTACATTTTTAATACGACTCCCTTTTTTATGACTTCATCCGAATCACTCTTGCTGGGGCCTTAAGGTTAAGACGTTCGTTCCGACTATACGTACTCGTGTAGATGTTGTCATAAACACACGGAACAGGTAACAAACTTTGAGAATTAGTCTATTATCTAGAGAAGAAAATCTTCATGCGTTCATTTTTCATTTCGCTGTATGTATTTTCCTTACTACAGCAGTAATCTTAGAAGCGAAAATCTTACATTTCTATATATTACATCAATATTTATTTTTCCTATGTATTGTTAAGTCTGGTGTCACGTAATTAGTTAAAACGCAATCTCGTCTCAGCCATCCCAGACATTGTATGTATTTAGGCGCATCTATCCAATAACTCAAGGATGGCTCCCATGTCTTTTAACCTTAAACAGTAACTTGTACCATTGCCACGTACCCCTTCTTTGACCTTGCTCCTTTATAAGTCCTATACCGACGGGAGAGCCTTCTTCTAGCGTACTGGCATATTGTTCATGTGTTAGGCACATGTCATGGTCTAGGTTTAAATATGGACGTAGACATATTCGTTATGTGCTAGTAGCCAGGGCTCTGATGAAAGGCTGGATGACGATCTCGCACGCGAAACAAGAGACATGAAGTATTAGTGGCGTCGACTCTATCAGCTGTAGGGTTGGAAGCATAATATTTTGAAATATAAACGTTTTTATCTATGTATGTAATTAATATAGCGTATAGTTTTGTAAAAGCTCCATCAGTTGGTAGTGGATTAACTATTCTTCTGCGAGTATTGAGCATTGCAAAGTATTATTATGTTAACGTTCGCTTATGTGTGGATTTTTGCAGTGTCTTGTACCCTGAATTCTCTCGTCAGGAGGCCAAGATTTCACAGGCGTTCGCCCATTACCTGAGAAATTTTCTCCGCGACGGGTAAATATGCCCTATAGACACAACGTGGGACAAACGTCTCCTGAATATTTGAAAATGCCATTTGTCAGTATAAAAGTCTTCACTAACATTTTTAATTCTTCTTATTATCATTATATTCGAATTATTCTACTGTTACTTTGAACTGAATTGAAAAATTGAAAAGTAAAGACGCTAAAAAGTATTAAGCGAGCTTTTCCAAACTGTCGAAGTACTTTCGCC